>NW_025215724.1:0-23260 GCF_010389155.1 Erigeron canadensis | reverse complement strand
CTTATCCCCTAAGAATTGTAAAGTACCAGATGTGCTCTTGCGATCAAGCTACAACCTGCATGATCGCATCTGAGGCAGTTAAATTGAATCGTATCCCTTGGATACTAGAGACCAAGATTGGTTGAACCCTTCAGATAACGAAAAATTCGTTTCACACCTTGGTAAGTAAATCATTCGAAGCGGCTTGATACCTAGCACACATACATGTTGCAAACATTATATCTGGGCGAGATGCTGTAAGATACAACAATGAACCAATCATGCTTCTATACCTCTTTTGGTCAAATGGTTTCCCATTTATCAGCATTCATGTTTGTACGAGCAGCCATTGGGGTTGAAATGAAGTACAAGTAGTCATTTCAAACTTTTTCAACATATCTTATGTACTTACCTTGTGATATAAAAATACTAGTTGTAATTGTTGATCTGTAGACCTAAAAGTAATTCATTTCCCAATCAGTCATTTCAAAATGATTGACCATTAGAGATGAAAAATTTCAACAAAAGATTGACTGGTTGACCCAAAATAATGTCATCAACATATTTGGACAGTAAAACATGTTTACCTTGCTTACGAATAAACAGGGTAGGGTCAATAGTACCTTTGGTAAAGCCTCCTTTGAGTAAGAAAGTAGATAAGGAATCATACCATGCTCGGGGTGCCTGCTTCAAACCATAGAGGGCCTTGTCTAACCTGTAGACATGGTTTGGCTTCTTAGGATCAACAAAACCTTCAGGTTGCTCCACGTAAACTTCTTCTTTGAGTTCTCCATTCAAGAATGTTGTCTTCACATCCATTTGAAACACAGTGAAGTTTCTGAATGCGGCATAAGCTAAGAAAATACGAATGGCCTCCATTCTTGCAACAGGAGCGAAAGTTTCGTCGAAATCCACACCAGGTTATTGGCAGTAACCCTTCGCAACCAATCTAGCTTTGTTCCTTACTACAATTCCATTTTCATCCTTCTTGTTCTTGAAAATCCACTTGGTGCGAATTGGTTCTTCTTTCCTTGGATTTGGAACCAATCTCCATACCTTCAGTCTCTCAAACTGAGCTAATTCATCTTGCATTGCTTTAACCCACTCTGGATCACAAAGAGCTTCAGAGACGGTTTTTGGGTTCAATGTTACTTAGTGAAAGTGCAACAAGACACTCATTGACTGTAGTACGGGTAGAAACACCAGCTTGTGGATCTCCGATAATCTGTTCTGTAGGATGATCTTTGCGCATACGTGACCACTTGTTGTCATGAGGAAGAGGATCTTGTTGATGAATGTCAATATTATCATCATTAAATCCAG
This sequence comes from Erigeron canadensis, assembly GCF_010389155.1. Classification (NCBI taxonomy): domain Eukaryota; kingdom Viridiplantae; phylum Streptophyta; class Magnoliopsida; order Asterales; family Asteraceae; genus Erigeron; species Erigeron canadensis. Next base: position 21,958 of record NW_025215724.1, on the reverse strand, counting down.
AGTTCTGTTGAGCAATGGAATCGTAGCTTGGAAGAACTCTTTCCTCAAATTTGGATGATCAAAATCTAGTGGCACATACACATTTGGAGTATTTGATGGATTTGTTGTTTGGGTGATTTGAGAAGGTTGTTCTTGAACATTCTTTTGAGAATAAATATCTCTCGAAGGTGATTCTTCTTGCTCTGCAGAATTTGAAGATGATTCAAGATTGTTGTCAGGAACTGATTCATTTGTTTGAATGGGGTCATTGTTCGGAATTGGTTTATTGATGACTTGAGGTTCTTTTTCTTGAATCGGTTTTGAGTTGTAGAATTCTTCGAAAAGAATATCTAGCTCTTCACTTGTTGGAGTTGGATATTTCTTGAATTTTGAGGCTAAGGTAGACGTTCTTGAGGAAGCACTCGAAGTACTTGGATCACTAATTGTTGGTAGCAAACTTTCTTGTTCAAATATCATGCCAGACATCTCATCAAACCAAACATTCATGGTTTCTTGAATCGTGTTTGTTCGACGATTAAAGATGCGATATGCAATCGATGTCTTTGAGTAACCAACAAAGTAACCTTCGTCACCTTTCCTTTCAAACTTTCCAACATTTTCCCGATCATTCAAGGTATAACAGACACACCCAAAAATATGGAAGTAATTGATGTTGGGTTTGCGTTTGTTAATAACCTCATAAGGAGTCTTCTCATGACGCTGATTGATGATGGACCGATTTTGAGTATGACAGACAGTGTCAACAGCTTCAGCTCACATGTTTGACGGTAACTTGGAATAAGCAAGCATTGTTCTTGCTGCTTCCACCAGCGTACGGTTTCTCCTTTCAACAACACCATTTTGTTGAGGGGTTCGGATAGCAGAGAATTGGTGAGTAATGCCTTTTGATTTTCAAAATTCATTGAAGATGGCATTTTTGAACTCTGTACCGTTATCCGAACGAATATAACGGACTGGTAGTTGAAGATTCACTTGAGTGGAAGTGATGAAATCGATCAAAATTTGAGTTGTTTCATCTTTTGAAGCAAGAAACTTGACCCAAGTGTATCTTGAATAATCATCAATGATAACCAGAATATATCTCTTCCCGTTTCTGCTTTGTACTTTCATAGGCCCACAAAGATCCATGTGAAGCAAATGAAGAGGTGCCAAAGTGTGGAGTTTTCTTTGGTTTATGAGAAGTTCTTTTGATCTTCCCAACTGCGCAAGAAGGACAGACATGCTCACTTTCATACTTGTAGTCAGGCAAGCCTTCAACAAGTTGCTTGTTGACTAAAGCATTGATGGTTTGATAATTCAAGTGAGAAAGCCTTCTATGCCACAACCAAGAATTTTTCGAAGTAGCTTTTGAAACAAGACAGATATTATCAGTTGGTTGGTTATCATCAAGATTAACTGTGAAAAGATTGTTTTCACGATCTCCGCATAGGATATCAATTCCATCTAGAGTTTGGACTTTGCACAGGCCTTCAACATAATGAACTTTCTTGATGACAATTCCGTTTCTTTCAATATCTCCATAACCTAGAATTGGAGCGAAATTGTTGTTTCCGAAACGAACAGTTCCCATGAATCTTTCAACAAAATTCTTGAGCAATGATTTATTGCCAGTCCTGTGTTTTGAACACCCGGAATCGAGTATCCATACACAAATGGTTATTTCCTGCAATCAAAATATTTAACCGACTTTAGGTACCCACTTAAAGATGGGTCCTTTGTGGTTAGTTAACACAGTCAGGGGGTATAACTTAGGATATGCATACAAACATGCTTTTGAATCAACATACTTGTTAACAAGCACATTATCAACAAACACATTTGGATTAAACAAACGAATATTAACACACGTATCAAAAGTAACATGTCTACCAGCATTCAAATTGTTTAACACAGAGGACATAAAAGATAAATGGTTTGACTCAACAGAAACATGCTTCTTCTTACTACCAGCTTTTCTTCTTCGCCTTTTCTTCTTTTTATCAACATTAGTGAACTTAGGTACTAATGACTTAGCTACCCATTTAGTCTCACTAATTAAGCTCTTTCATGAGAAACCAGCCATATTTATCCCTATACCTAGTTGCACCATTTGAAGTATCCCTAGTTAGCAAAACAGAGCTAGACTTAGACACTTTAGAAATTGAACTAGAATGAGAGCTAGACGAAGAAACATTTGAATTGAATTCCAGAAGTTTCACTTTGTTGTATTTGATTTTGGGATTGGTCTCATCTTGTTTGGTTTTAACATGCTTTTCCGGGGTAGGACACTTTGTTTTTAACTTATTGATTCTTGGTTTGGTGACAGTCTTTATGAATTTGGAAGTAACCTGTTTCTTTGAATAATATGAAGTTGGAGCTTTGAAAAACGATTTTGGAGATTCCTCTTTTGATTCAACTTTGATTTTGGTAGATTCAATCTTTTTCTCAGTTTCAAAATCAAAAACATATTCTCCCTCCATGAATTTATCAAAATCATTTTTGGTGAATGGTGAAACTGGAGAGATTTTTGAAAAATCAGGAGTCTTGTTTTCCAACTTCACACTATTGGTAATCTCAGGAATGAAATCAACTTGAACTGACGCATCTTTGGTTTCACAAGAAAATTGAGTAGAAGTATCAACACCTATACTAGCACAAAGCTTAGGGTGAACAACTAACTCTTCAGAAAACTCACAAGTGATAAACCTAAAGTAGTACCATATCAAAACTAAACTATGCGCAAGTTCGTCATAGGATAAATCAGATTGCACATAATCATCAGCTATTACAGTAGCAGCATTTTGACATGAATACTCAAGAGAATCAGTCAAGGTTTGGGTGGAGGAAACAGTAGATGAAACACAAGTAATCTGAGTGGAATGGTCTACTAAAGGACTAAAATCAGTTTGGGTAGAATCATTCACACTGACTGTCTTGATATCAACAACAACTGATTCATTCTTTGAATTCGGATTTTGAGACTATAGATTATTAATAAGTTTTTGTTGAGATTCCACCTTTTGTTGTAAACCTTCTATTTGTTTTTCCAAAATGTGGATGGAACATACAATTTAGTTGGTTTAGGTGGTGAAACAACAGATTCTTGGTTTTCAAAATTAGATGTGATCTCTTCTAGTTCAAAAATTGATGACTTTTTCGTTTCGTAAGAAGTATTAATTGCATCATAATTAACCAAAAATTTATTATTTTGAATTTTTCTCAACTTCATCAGTCTCAAATTCGTCATCCAATGGACGTATGAATTGTTGAACCATACCAAGTCTCAAAAACTTTTCATCATACAAGGGTTCGATCTTGTCTTTGGCTTTTTGCAGTGGAGTGATATTCTCAAATCCCAACCCAAGAAGAAGTTCTGATCTATCAATCTTTGACTTATTGAAATAGGCAGTGAAATCCAAAAGAGGGTTTTGTTCAACTTTGTACAACTTTTCTTGATAGAAAAGTATATTCTTTTTATGTTCCTCAATTTGTCTTCCAAGATTTTCAATCTCAATGCCTTTTAAAAAACAGTTATGATTTAAATCAGAAACTTTTCTTTCAAGTTCAATTGTTTTTGGTGTAGCTTCTTGAAGCTTCTTATTCAGAATATCAACATCCATTTGTCTCGCATTTGCACGAAGCTATTCATTGGTCTTTTGAACTTCAAGATCTTGATTGGCTTTTTCAAGATCAAGAATGGTCTTTTTTAAATTATGACACTTTTCCAATAACTTAGAGTCAGGAGACGCATTCATTTCACATTCTTTAACCAACATTTGTTCTTTATAGTTTTGAAATTCTTGTTTCATAGCATCATACTCAAAAAGTAGTTTAGAATTTTCTTCAAGAAGTTTTGTGTATTCCCTTTTTGAAAATACAATGCTATTTTTCAATTTCTTGTTTTTGTTGGCTAAAGAAGTGTAATGATTCGTCAAATTTGATAAGGCAATTCTACAAGACTCTTTATCCTTAATTGATGAAAAAATAGAGTCGAGATTTACCTTATCATCGGGATCTTCCTCGTCAGTGTTGTCAGCCTCAAACATTTTGTCTTTGCTCAACCTTGCCATGAAACATACATTGGCAGACAGATCTTCATCTTCATCATCAGTAAGCAAAAGCCACTTGTCATCTTCAGCAATCAAGGCTTGACCGGCTTCAACTTGCTTTGCCAGAAGCATCTTCTGCTTGTAATATTCATAAGTCTTCTTGCGAGGCAGCTTGCAATCCACAGCAAAATGACCAGGAATTCCACAGTTGTAACACTTTTTGTCAGATGTGTTTTCTTTCTGCATGATTTTTTTCTCAGTTTCTGCTTTCTTGTCTCTTTTCTTGGAAACAGTTGTTTCACCTTGTTCAAAACTCTTGTGATGATATTGTTCCTTCTTTGGAAATGCACTTGTTGATGAAGTTCGAAGATTGTTGTTAGTTGGCCTCGCTTTGAAATACTTTTTCTTGAAATGCTTGGTCACAGCGGCAAGAGCTTGGTAGAATTCATCAGGAATACCATCTCTTGGAGCCAAGTAATCTTCTCCCTCCTCATCAGACGAAGAAACAATAGTCATTTGTCTTTTAAGAGCCTCAGAAACCTTTCGTTCAACAACCAATGCCAAAGGATCAGTAGATACAACTTCTGGCACTTTGTTGAATGATTTTTGCTTAGAACTTTGCTCTCATTCAACTTGAAAGATTCATAAAGAGTATGAATGGTGAATTTGGTCAGATCTTGATGTTGCTTGATTTGAGTTCCATATTCTTCCCATTCGGGACCAAGTGCTTTGATAAACTTGATGTTCAACTCAATCTCATCTTTCTTGACCTTGTTCTTTCTCAGTTCATTGATCACATTGCAAAATCTGTAGTAAACGGACTCAAGAGATTCACTTGGAGATTTCTGAAAATTGTCAAACTCAGTTAAGACATTTGTCAATCGAATTGTTGAGGTTACATCAGAACCTTCCATTTGTCTAGCAAAAAATCTCCTTTGTTGTGTCGTAAGAATCAACTGAGCCATAGATCTCATCAGGAAGTGCTTGGTACAAGCATGACCTAGCTCTGTTGTCAGCAGCAGTACGATCTCTTTGTTCGGCATTCAAAAGATCAGGAGTCAAAATAGTACGGGTAGTAGGATGACGATGCATAGCAAGTCCATTGATGATTGAGTCCTTAAGCATGTGACCATTTGTCTGACGTTCCACATAATCCATGAACCTTTTCTTCCAAAGTCCATAGTTACCACGATAAAGAACTGGTGGTCTTGTATCAGTACCCAGAGACAATGCTTCACGAGTAGTCATTTGAAATTGATTTGAATTGAGAATTGAATTGATTTTGAAGAAAGTATGAAACTATGAAACGATCTAATTTGGAATGAAATGAAACGATCTGAATTGAAATGAAAATGAAACGATCTGATTTGAAATAAGAATGAAACGATCTGAATTGGAATTAAAATAAAACGATGTAAAAGAAGTGTAAATGAAACGATCTAAATGTTCAGGAATGAAATGATCTTAATGTGTAGAAATGAAACGATCTAATTTGAAACGATCTAAATTGAATTAAGAATGAAACGATTTATTCTGAAACTATTTTCAGAAGAAGGAAGATTCTAAGAGTTCTGAAATGATTTGAGCAGAGTTTTGGTATGAAATGAATTGAGCAAAACCAATCACGAAGATCAGTTACCCAAGAGTAGTATGATTATCAAACACAACTCTTCACGAATTACTTAAACCAGAGAATGTTCAAGTAAAATTTGGAACAATCTAAAAGAGATCGTTCTGGTTTTAAAGAAAACTAAAACGATCTAAAATAGATCGTTTTGGTTTCTTTTCAGAATTTCTCAACAACTTGTGTATTTCCAAGAAATTGAATTGACCAAAACCAATCCAAAGGATCAGTTAGCCACAATCAACACTTCACACAACAACCACACTTGTCAAAATGATCAAAATTTGAATCGTTTTACAAGCCACAACACTGAAATGTATGTTCCAAGGAAAGAAAAACTAAGACGATCTAAATGAGATCGCTTAGCATCTTACAGTCGTCTTCAACCTCTGAGTATGAACACCTCCATTGACAATTTTTTTAAAACTTCAATATCTTTTGATTTTCTGAGAATTGGAACATGAAACCACTTGGAAACAGTTTGTTTTCACCTCAGCAATGATCCGATTAACACTATTTAGCTTATAACACAACAGAATCAAATCCCAAATTTTAGCGCCAAAAACTCAAAATCTGAACTTTTGATCCACATAGAATTAGAATACGAAACTTGAGAGGATTATGTTATTAACTATGAGGAATCGAACGGTGAACAAACATTTGTGATTTTATGTGATTTGAGAGGTTAATTTTTTGGACTTTCAGTGAAGAACAAAAACGAACAGAAATGAAAAAAAAACAGAATTAAAGGTGATTTTTTGATGAAAATGCGATTGAATTCAGTTATGGATCGAGATCAAAATGATGTTTAGCTCTGATACCAAATGTAACAACACGATTTTATCACTCGAATTCACATCAACAATGGCGTTTGGTTAGTGTTTGTGTTCTTGGTGTTTGTGTGTGTGTTGAGAGAGAATCGGGATCAAGAGTGTGTTATTGATATGATCAGTATTAAGAATTATGCAAAAGTTATGTCAAGAGTTATGCTAAATGTTATGATTTCTAAGGAATTGAGGGCTATTTATAGTCTAAACAAATCAACTATGCTAATTATCACAATTAGCCCCTCAACCTTGAAAATCATCAACACATGACTTAACAACAAGTAAGTCCATAATTAAATTACAATGTATCACTATTTTTGGATTTCTAACATGGGGTTTTATTTAGGGTTTTACTCGGAGGTCGAGTAGGTTGTGAGGGTTTTGTGATTATTCGTATTGTATGATCCGTATGCCGTGGGGTTTCCTCCTCTATTTATAGAGGGTAGATAACTTGGAGAGGAGGGTAAGAGAATTAGGATAAATCTCTTCCTCCTTTGTAATATCTTGTTTCCCTCTTGAAGAGATTTGTGGAAATCTTGTTACCAAAACACGTCCGAGTATATCGGAGTTTAATACATGTTTAATAAGATAATTGTGGAAGAGATCTTCGTCTAATCTTTCTTGTGTATTTCCTCGGAGCTGGGTATTTGTTACCTTCGGAGCTCCCGGATAATCATATTAACCAGAGGTTAATAAAAAATAATGTTACAAGCATACCTTCGAGGGTTCGATGAAGACTCCTGAATCTGCTAGTGATGCGGTCAGTTCTCCGAAACGTGGATTTAAGGGTAAATACGTCATTCTGGTCTGCTGCGTATTTAAACCTCCGATGGGTTAATACGGATGCGTGTATCTGAAGGGGAGATTTTAATTGATGGTTATGGTCATCGATGCGCCGTTTTTTCAAACCATCTGTCACATCCTTTTTATTTTATGACGGCTCCAATATCCTTCTTTGTTTCAACCGTTCCCTCTTCCATTTTACTCTCCCCTCTTTATCAATTATCCTCGCTTCCCAAACGATATTCATCTTTACCATGGATCGTAATCATTTTCGTATTATCAGTACGACTTATTCAGATATGACGGAGGGCGATGTCGCCTGGTTTCGCCAATGTTTCTGCCGCCCTAATGATCCTGAGATTAGGGTTCCGGGTTGGGCAGAATCCATTCTTGATCTGCCTTCGTAGGTATGTACACCGCTCCTTTTTCCGGTGGTAATCTTTGGTTTCCCCTATCCCCTTGGTAGTTAGGGTTACTGGATTATTATGAACTGCATGTGTCCATGGTACATCCTTTGGCGATCACTCTTATGGTGTCGTTTATCATTGTTTGTTGGTCGTTCGAATTAGAACCCTGAATAAGTTTGTTTGGATATTTTTTTCAAGTTTTGTGTTCCTGATAGGTGGATTATGGTTGAGGAGAGACCCGGTAGGCTATTTTTTGATATAGGTGATTCTGACATGCTGAACTGGAGGCCAGGGTTTTTACTTTTTAGTGAAGAGTATATTTATTAGTCCCAACTATCACTAGATGGGTGCTGAAGACACCTCTATGTCGATGGTGAGTGAACTTTGCAACACGATCAATTAATCTGGATGTGACCAGTTTAGTTTGATCGTGTACCAGGTTAACTGGAATTAAGTATTAAAGTGACAGAATGTTAATACATGCAATAATATAAATGACGAGCATATAAACTGGTGAGACAATATGTAATTTTCAAGTGTATTTTATTTATTACTGTTTAAATAAAATACAAGGTTGTTGCGGAACCAAGATAATACAAGAATGTAAATATCCTAACAACCCATGAATTACAATTGATCTAAACTTGGAAATTCTCCTAAACAATCGAAACACTTAGAGTTGTGAAATGTTTCTTTTTGCGATTGAGAGAATATTGCACAAGTTCACCAATATTGCAGAATATTTGTATTTGCAAAGTTATTGAAACAGCTTGTGCAAGGACCTCTATTTATAGTCGAAGATTGAGCATGGGGATCTCAACTTCGATGTACAAATATGGTTGACAGCACACAAAAGTATTGTTTAAATAATCCTTTGTGTGTGTTAAATAAAGTAAGACAAAAGGTTACTTTATTCAACCACTCTACATCTTTGTATCTTTATCCAAAGACAATATCATTGTCCGGTTAAAAGGATGTAGAGTAAAAAGGTCCTCCTCGTAATCAGTGTAAAGCTTTGTAAGAGCATTTACACTGGAGGATTCTCCAGTTGATTGATCTGGTAGATTGTCAACTGGGCTTCGCTGCCATTGCCAATCTCTATTTTCCATTTGTTGTCTTTGACTTCAACTGGAAGGTCTTCAGATTCTAGTCGTCTGATCTCAACTGGAGGAAGTCATCAGTTGCTAAACCTGTACAATGCAACTGGACTTCTAATATTTCGGACAATTCCTCATGCTCTCCAGATGTCACTGGAGAGCTCCAGTTTAGTTAAAACTGGACCTAACAAATTCCCCCTAATTGTCCTGAAATATTGTCAAGTATTTTCAAACTTGTTTCTATACAAGTTTAAGTTTGAAATACTTGAATTTGATAAGACCTATTAAGTTTCCAAGACATTTTTATAGATCATCAAATGTCTTGGATTTTGTTTTAAGTGTTTGTAGATCTTATCAGATATCTTACTTGTAGGTTACAATCTGGCAACTTGTATATACATACAATTTCAAATAAATTACAAGAGAGTACACAAAATTACAAGCAGATAATAGTTAGAAGGAAAACTTAAACAGATGGCCCTTCGCCAGTTTTCCTTCTCTTTGAGACTGATGAAATCGGCTGAGTATCCTCAGGATCAAGGCCTAATCTTTCTTCAATGTTTTCCTTGAACTTGATGAGATTTTGCAATACATACTCCCAGCCTCTTTCAACTTTATTCTTCCTCTGCCTCCCCTCCAACAGCCTCAACATCTCAACATGCTCGGAATGACCATACTGATTGACATCCGGGTTCTCAGTAGTCCTTTTAGGTCCACCAAAGTATTGTACCTCAACAACAAAATGCTTGGCACCAGGCTTAATTGAAACCTTAACATCAGTAATCCTGCCTCTATTGTGCCTTCGACGCTGTACATCTGACAAATATGTGCGAGCTTCAGATTCATTTGTCAGTTTGATTTTGCTCGTGCTCAGCTTTTGTGTAGCAGCTCGAATATCATCTGTTGTGGGTTCACATGGTTCTACCCAAGTCCTCAGATTTGCATCTCTTGGTAAGGCCTTTTGTTTTCTTCCTTTGGACTTGGGTGGATTCAACACTTTGGTGACCGCCTTCTTGACCTGCTCAGTTCTCTTGAGAATCCCTTCAGATCTGATCTCTCTGGCCTTTTCCACCGATACATTCAAACACTTTGCATCCAGTTCAGCCTCATCATCCTGGTAGTGTTTGTCCAGTTCTACTTCAAGCATCTCCTTCAGTGCATTGACTATTCTTGTATCTTCTTTGATCTTCTTGTATTCAACAAGTGTCAAGCCAAGGAGTTGAGCATCAGTGATATCAACAAGAGGGGTTGGAAGATTTTTTCTTGATTCAAACTGGTTTGCCTTCATTTGTTTCTTCCTTTCCTTGACCAGGTATCCCACTCTTGCTAATTTCTGGCTCTCGCTTTCAGTAACTGGAGGCAACAAATCGACATTGCCAGTTTCCAACATTGGTGCATCGGTGGCTGGTTCCAAAGATTCATCAGCAATGGCCTTTCCCTTGTCAACACTCCCTACCACCACATCATCAAACACCTCAAACCCTTGCTCACCAGCCTCAGTACTGGTAGCCATCACAATCTCCTTCCCTTTACTTGAAGTCTTCACAAGAGTGTGAGGGGCATGTACCGACCTTTCCCCCTTGGCAGCATCTAGTCCCTGCCTGATGGCTTCAAAATCAGCATGACTAGAGGGCAGGCGATCTAGAGGCTGCCATGATTGCATTGTCTTACACTCTTTGAAGACTCCACAAAGCATGCGAACTGTCCTCCAAAGATGATTTATCTCTTGAGATTGAGTCATTACATTTCCACTTGTCTGCTCTTGACTCTTTAAAATTTGTTTGAGAATGGAGAGATCATCTGAAGAGAGCCCAGTTGCAGGGACTTCCTGAGCACTGTCAGGCTCAACCGCCCTTCCTTTGCCAACTTCAGTGGTCAGATCAGATATGGCAGTTGAATGTTCAGACACTTTGCTAGCCAGCGTATCCAGACTGCACCTCAACCGATCAATCTCAGATGTTATTGGAGTGAGATCGACCTGGGGCACTGCAATCTTGGTGATCTCAGATATCACCTTTTCTATCAAGTTACTCTCACTGGCAGCCAAAGTTTCTTCGATCTTGAGACCCACTGAAGAGGCCAACCGACTCCCAAGCTCTGTCACATCTAGGCCAGGTTTGCTACACAGCTCTTGCACCTGCCTTTCCAGATTCTTAATATCAACCTCTGAAGATCTGACAGTATTGTTCAGCAGGTTGGATATTGAGGATGTGACTCCAGATTGAGTCAGTGCGAATGCCTCCCTTAAAGATATTGCCAATTGATTGGAGGATTCCACTAACTCGTTCAGCTTGCCAAACACCAAGTCCTCATTAGCAGAGAACTTGTTAATCCCCAGGTCAACCACTTTAATATTTTGCAGATGATCCTTGTGGTACCTGGAGAGGGACTTGGTGTTCTTCTCCAGTGTCTTTTGAATCTCTTCCACCCTCGCAAGAAGGTTCGAGAGATCGGTTTGAAAAGACACGAACTGGCTGTCCAATGACGGAGGAGAAGGTGTCACTGGACCAGCTGAGAAAGCTACAGGTGCAACTGGACGAGGTATGACAATATCTGGTTCTCCAGTTGCAGTAGCATCAGTAGAGAGAAGAGGAGGGGTTGTAGAAATGAAAGGAAGAGATTCAATGTGGCGTTCATGCTGAGAATGCTCAGGTGTGAACGACGGCGACGGTGGGGTTAGGATGTGTCTATTTCTAGGCACACCCATAGAAGAAGGTGATTGGCGAGAGGTGAATATTGGAGGTATTTCTAAGCTTTGTACATGAGTTGGGGAAACTGAAACATGTGGTTCTTGGGGTTGACCAAGGAGAGAAGGGAGCTGATCAAGTATAGTCGCATCAGCCATCTCCTGGTCAGATTCTGTCTCAGATGAGTCCGAAGACTCAAGCTGAAACACACCCTCATTTATGCCAAGATCCATAAATGTTGGGGGTGGCTGAACAAGTTGTTCAGACTCCTGATGACCAGTTTGAGTTGCCTCAATGGTATCATCAGTTTGAGGATCCGTTGCCGAAGCATCTTCTCCCTGGACAGAGGTGACTGGTGCCTCAACCACAACTGCTCTATCCTCAGTTGCAATATCATCGGCAGCGGCTTCAGAGACCACTATCACAGATTGTGACTGGTCAGGTGCAGCAAGTCCAGATCTTGATCTCCTGCTTTTAGAGGATCTTCTTGCTTTAGGAACTGCCTGGACTCCTGCTTCTGCCACAGTTACAACTTCAGTAGACGAACCGGTGGGTCCCTCATTATTTTGAGGCCCGCCCAGTTGCCTTTCTGATTCACCAGATTGTGGTGCATCAGTTTTAGAGAATGCAAAAATCATTCTCGGGGACATCTGGACTTCATCAGAAGTGGACACCAGGTTGTCCAGATTCCTCAACAGTTCTGGCACAGAGAACGAGGATTGCGTGTTGTTGTACTCGTCTCTGCCCAGAATCTGAATAAAACAAAGGGACAGAAACCTTGAAAAGGGAACACAAGGACCCCTGTTACCCTTAACTTGAATACCAGGCTTCTGAACAAAATGCCTGCAAAATCCACCCTCAGCCCATTCCAAAGGCAGTACGCCATTTCTGCCTGGAAGGAGTTTATCTGGTCCAATCCACCAGAACTCCCTCCCAAACTTTCCACCAAGTGGACCATAAAGAACTTCCAGGATGGTGAAAGCCCCTTCATTGTAATGGACCCCTTGGTCTTCAACACATCCCCCTCCACCATCTCCTTATTTCCCATATCAAGGAAGACCTGGCGGAAATTGATATTGGAGGAAATCACCACTGGAGTTTCATTATGTCTCCAGTAGTTGAGGTTAAGGGCTTCCCTCAACGTTCCAGTGGTGATGGTACACGGGACTGACCCATCCTTTAGAGAAAAGGAGATGGATGAGCAGTCCTCAGAAAGAGAGGCAGTGTACCAGAACTCACACAAGTAATCATGGAATAGCTTGTGTGGATTCAAAGAGAAGGCATCGCTGAGGGGAGAAATCCGAAGAAAGGATTGGATTCTCCCGATAAGAGAGTCAGCGGCCTGGAGCCCTTGAAGAGATGCCATTGGATTATTTGGATTTAGTTTAATAAGCTTAGAGCTTATGGGAGCACCAGTGGCACGAATAACATTTTGTGATGGAATGTACTCAGCAGTGAGTAGATTCACATCACGAGAACGAGATGAAGAAGAAGAAGATTTAGGAGCCATTTGTGAATTTAGATTTAGGGTTTTGGACTTAAAGAAGAAAGAGAGAAAAGGATCTCGAATTGTGAATGATTGAAAGAGTAAATGAAGGAATTTTGAGAGAAGTAAATGAGACGGATATATTGGTGGGGGGTATATATAGGCAGTAAAAATATTGCCAAAATATATACGAAAAGATATTTTAGTCTCCAAAAGTTTGAAATAATTTGTAAAAAGTTATTTTCCAAAATTTTGAGAATTCAAAAATATTTAATACTTCCCATCAAGCATTTAATGCTACGACGGCTGGTATTCACATTTACCCACTAACTTCACCAATACCCATAAAAAGTGCAGTACATTTCGGCAAAAGTCTTGACACGTAAGACATGTCAGGTGACGTTCGTGAGTGCGAGGTTAGTACTCGAGTAACATCACGTGTCACAAGTATCCACCAAGTAAAACACAACGTTATGAAATCTGGCTGACCACCATTTTGAGACAAGACCAAACTAGCAACCAAAAGAAAATTTAGATGCCAGTTTCAACTGATGACCTTCAGTTGCATTTTTCAATAATTTATTTGAAAAATATTTTGAGTCTTTTTCCCCTAAAAATGTGATCCATTTGATCAATGACTAGTCTTTGAGTACATCAAGGCGTTCAATCTCCAACCAATCAAGGATCACCTGGACCATCCTCAACTGAAGGGCCTCTTCAGTTTAATGAGGATTTAACATACCCAGTTCACTGATGAGATGTTTAAAAGTCTTTTCATCAAGAGGTTTTGTAAAAACATCAGCTAACTGTTTATCAGTGGGGATGAAATGTATTTCAATATCTCCTTTCATAACATGATCACGAATGAAGTGATACCTGATATCAATATGCTTTGTCTTTGAGTGCATCACTGGGTTGTGAGATATAGCAATAGCACTGGTGTTGTCACAAAAGATTGGGGTTCTTGTAAATTTCATGCCATAATCAAGTAACTGGTTTTTGATCCAGAGAATCTGGGCACAGCAACTGGCCGCAGAAATGTATTCTGCCTCAGCAGTAGACATTGAGACTGAAGTCTGCTTCTTACTTGTCCAACTCACCAGTTTTCCCCCTAGGAAATGACATCCACCAGTTGTGGATTTTCTATCAATCTTACAACCTGCATGATCTGAATCTGAATAACCCATTAGATCTAACCCTGAGCCTTTGGGATACCAAAGACCAAGGCTAGGGCACCCTTTCAGGTACCTGAAAATGCGTTTAACAGCATGCAAGTGTGATTCTTTTGGATTTGCCTGAAATCTGGCACATAAACATGTTGCAAACATTATATCTGGTCGACTGGCAGTTAGATACATCAGTGAACCAACCATTCCACGATATTCTTTTTGGTCCACTGGTTTTCCATTTGGGTCAGAGTCCAAATTTAATGGAGCTGAAATAGGTGTGGTTTTTGATGGGATTGAATCAAATTTGTATTTTCTCAACAAATCTCTGACATATTTTTCTTGGTTAATAAAAATACCATCCATGGTTTGTTTAATTTGTAAACCTAAGAAAAATGTTAATTCACCCATTAAACTCATCTCATATTCTTGAGACATATTTTTGAAAACCTTTTACACATTCCATCATCAGTTGACCCAAATATAATATCATCAACATAAATTTGTACCAGCAAGATATCACCTTTTTCTTTCAAGATGAACAAGGTATTATCTATTGCACCTCTTTGAAAACCATTTTTGAGAAGATGTTTAGTTAGAGTATCATACCAGGCTCTTGGGGCTTGTCGAAGACCATATAAAGCTTTGTTCAGTCTATATACCCAATGTGGATGCTTTTCATTTATGAAGCCTGGAGTCTGCGTAACATACACTTCTTCTTCCAATGTGCCATTCAGAAACGCACTTTTTACATCCATCTGGAAAACCTTGAATTGTAAGTGAGCAGCATAAGCCAAGAAAATTCTGATGGCTTCAAGTCTTGCAACTGGAGCAAAAGTTTCATCGAAATCAACACCTTCTGCTGACAATAACCCTTGGCAACTAATCTAGCTTTGTTTCTGACAACGTTGCCATCTTCATCCATCTTGTTCCGGTAGACCCACCTCGTTCCAATGGGTTCTCTCTTTAACCCTGGAGGACAAGGAACAAGCTCCCAAACATTGTTCCTTTCGAACTGGTTGAGTTCTTCTTGCATAGCTTCAACCCAGCTTGGATCTGCCATAGCCTCGTCAATCTTCTTCGGTTCAATTAGTGATAAGAAGGTGACGTTCAAGCATTGATCACTTGTGGCTCTTCTAGTCTGAACCCCACTATCTGGATTGCCAATAATCTGCTCAATGGGATGAGCAGCAGTCCATTTAGTGTATTGACTAGGTTGGTGTAATACAACATCAGTGCAAGACACCTGACGATCTCCAACTGTTGCAGCAACAGGAGGAGAATCAGTCCAAACTACTTCAACTTCATCATTATTGTCAACTGAAGAGTTAACATGATTATCTTCAAACAAAGGTATCTCTTGAAGAACTGGAGAAGCTTGTAGTGGTTCTGATGTTGTTGTGGCACGCACATCAGATCCAATTACCAGTTTTTCAGGTAGGTTAAAACTGATAGAAGGATAGAATGAGGTGTCACAGAAGTTCTTCTTTACCTTAACTGGTTCCAAGACTTGGTGTTTGGAAACATTTTCTGGTGTACTAACTGATTGATGAACCTGATCAGATACACCAAAATCAACTGGGACAACTGAAGATAAATCAAGGGTTGGTCTTTTGTTGATTGCTTCATTTGATTCATCGAACGTGACATGAATTGTCTCATGTACCTTTTGGAGTCTATAATTATAAACTCTATAGGCTTTTCTAATATTTGAATACCCCACAAAGACACCTTCGTCAGCTTTTGCATCGAATTTTCCCAACTGACTGGAATCGTTTAAAATGTAAACTGGACAGCCAAATACATGGAAATATCCAACATTTGGCTTACGATTCCTGAGGACTTCATAGGCAGTCTTCCTATGTCTCTTGACATAAACTGACCGGTTTTGGGTGTGACACGCAGTTGCTACAGCTTCAGCCCAAAAACAGGTGGGAAGACCAGATTCAGATAACATACTTCTGGCAGCTTCAATCAATGTGCGATTCTTCCTTTCAACCACACCATTTTGTTCTGGAGAACGAGCTGACGAGAAGTTTTGAGAAACGCCAGTGTCAGTGCAAAATGTCTCCAATTCTTTATTCATGAATTCTGTACCGTTATCACTTCGCAACTGACAAACTTTCTTGGTAAACTTGAGCTCAATTCGCTTGATGAGAGAGATAATTTCACCAGATGCATCACTCTTTGATCTGATAAATATCACCCAACAAAATCTGGTGTATTCATCGACCACAACCAAAGTGTACCTTTTACCAGCTTTAGTTTGAACATTCACTGGACCAAAAAGGTCCATATGAAGCATGTGAAGAGGTTCAGTGATGCTGAAATTCTGTTTGGTCTTGAAACTGGCTCTTTTCTTTTTGCCCATTTCACACCCTGGACATGGCTTCTCCCTTTTAAAGGAAAACAAAGGTATCCCATCAACTAGTTGCTTTCTTGACAACTTGTTAATGTTTTTGAAGTTAAGATGGGATAACCGTTTATGCCACAGCCAGTTGGTGTCCTCATCAACCTTGACATAGAAACAATGCTCTTTTGGAGTAGGCTCCATGTTCATGATGTACACATTCCCTTTTCTTGGTGCAATCATTACTACCTTCCAATCCTTGTTAAAAACAGTGCCTTGAGCAATGTCGAACAGTACCCTATATCCATCATCACAAAGTTGACTGACACTTATCAAGTTATATTTCAAACCATTTACAAATGCAACCTTAGTGAATTGAATCTGCCCATTGTCAACAACACCATATCCTTCAGTTTTCCCACTTCCATCATTACCAAATGTCACTGCAGGTCCATCACATGCAGTGAACTCTTCCAGCAGGGGCTTACATCCGGTCATAGTCCGGCCAGCTGCGCTGTCCAGATACCAAATATTTTGTTTCGATCGCCCTGCACACCCAAGTTAGTGATCAGTTATTTTGTGAACCCATCTTTTCTTGATGGGTCCACTGGACTTCTTCCGAGAAGTCCCATGTGCTTGACTAGGTGTTGAACTGGATGAGGAAACTGGAGGGTTCTCTCCAGTTTCTGGAATAAAAACAATTGGTTTCAGTGGAACATTGACCTCCTTTTTCTTTTCGATGTATGCTCCTTTCTGAGCAGATTGTTTTATCTTTTGTTTTTGAGGAGGAGTTTTGACAATTTGTTTTTCAACAGAAGAGGATGCACCTCCTTCCAAATTCTTAATTCTGGCAGTACAACTTTGTACCTGCCTTGACAAATTTTGGATTTGATTTTCCATTCTTACCAAAATGTTTTTTTCTTCAGGCTGCTGGCCTTTGGACTTTGGCTCAGCGGGGGTTTTAGTCTTTAGAGTTGAGGACTCACTTGACTTATGAGGTAAGGGATTGTCACCATATTCCTTTTTAACTGTAGCTTTAGCCTTCTTGGCTCCAGTTTTAACCTCAACAGGGTTGGTCTTAGTGGATTCAGATTTGATTGTGCCAGAGGAATCATAAGGTGTTTCAATTTTAACAGATTCTGGCAATTGGTGAATTGTGGGTAAAACAGCTGCCATCTGAAGATCACCAGATTTCCAGGCAGTTTTTTGAGCATCAATGGTTTTAGAAAAAGCGTCATAATTTTTACCAGATGCTTGAACCCAAGAATTAATAACCATATGTTCTTTTTCAAGATCAAATTTCAGTTTTTGGTTATCTCTTTCCAATGCCTCGTTTTTCAAATCTGACTCTTTAAGAGCCAACTGGACACTTTGCAAATCATTTACTTGACTTTTCATGTTGTTTAATTCAACCAAAACTGTTTCTAAATATCTTTCACAGTCAGTTCTCATGGTTTCAACAAATAACAAGTCATCATTCAATGATTCAGCAATATCCAATTTCAGTTCTGAATCAATTTCGATATCATAATCCCTTACCTTCTTTAAAATGATATCAACCCATCTTCCAGATACAACATCATCCTTCACCACTGGTTGTTGACTCTCCAATGCCATGAAACACATATCTCTAATCTCTTCTTCATCATCAGATGAATCATCAGAGAGTTCCCATTTCCCTTCAGTTTGAGCCATCATGCACTTGTTCTTTTCTTTCTCATTATTTTGTTCAAGAGACATGAGAGCAATCTGGGCCTTAAGTTTCTTGTATTTGGCCTTATAATCATCAGTTTTAACAAAGTTTGGGACAATAGGACCAGTTTGGTAGTTCATCTGACTAGATCTGCATTCCTTCATGAAATGGCCTTTCTTACCACATTTATAGCAGGTAAGATTAGCCTTATCCATTGAGATTGAATTGGAAGCATTATTGGACCCATTAAATCGATTAGATTTATGCTTAAACCTATTAAAGGTTTTAGCAATCATGGCAACCAGATCATCATCGTCAGTTTCCTCACAACCATCACTGAGATTAGTGGTTAGACCAGAGTTCAAAAAGTTGTTTAACATTTCCTTCATAGAATGTGACTGGACATTCTCAGTAGATATTAAAGCAGCACAAGGTTGCCCAGAAAAGTTGGCAGCCTTGGAACTCTGAGCATGGTTTAAAGCATCTTGTTCAGCGAGTAATCTTGCTGCATCATTATCTTCAGTAAATCTGAAGGCTCCATAAAGAGAGGCAAGAGTATGGCTATGCAAGGTCTTTCCTTGTCTTAAGACAAGAACCATGTGTGCCCATTTGGATGGCAAAACATCACAGAATTTTTCAAGAAGAATATCCTTATCCTTCTCCACTCCCAAGCCTCTAAGTTGATTAATTAGGCCAGTAAATCTGGTATAAGTACCAGTTAAACTTTCATTGGGAAGAGCAAAGAAGGATTCATACTTCTTGTTGAGAGCAACCTTTCTAGTGACAATGGTGTCATTTCCTCCTTCAAACTGGAGAACTAATTCATCCCACATAGATTTTGCACTTGGAAATAGCACAAGAGTAGGAATTAGTTCCTCAGGTATAGCAGAAAGAATCATGTTTTTCAGTTTGGTATCAAGATCAACCAATCTGCGATCCTCATCTGACCAATGTTCCTCAGATTTTTCCCTGGTGCCTCTTCTCCCAGTGGGGTCGAGAAGAGGGCTAACACCACTGGACATGGGTGTATATGGCCCATCCTTAAGGATTTTCAACATATACCTCTCTATCCCACCAAAATGCAAGAGCATTCTAGCCTTCCATGTACCAAATGTCTCACCATTCCCATCGAATTTGGGAACAGGAGAGTTGGAGTAATGTACATGAACGTGGTTAGCTCCAGGAGTAGGAGGAGGAGGAGGAGGGTTAGTATTTAAAGGAGTAGCAATATTAGGATTAGATTCATTTGGACCAGAACCATTCTCACCTTCAGCAGCCATCGAAGCAGACCTAGGTTATAGAATTGAAACAATTCAACCTGCCTGCTCTGATACCACTTATTAGTCCCAACTATCACTAGATGGGTGCTGAAGACACCTCTATGTCGATGGTGAGTGAACTTTGCAACACGATCAATTAATCTGGATGTGACCAGTTTAGTTTGATCGTGTACCAGGTTAACTGGAATTAAGTATTAAAGTGACAGAATATTAATACATGCAATAATATAAATGACGAGCATATAAACTGGTGAGACAATATGTAATTTTCAAGTGTATTTTATTTATTACTGTTTAAATAAAATACAAGGTTGTTGCGGAACCAAGATAATACAAGAATGTAAATATCCTAACAACCCATGAATTACAATTGATCTAAACTTGGAAATTCTCCTAAACAATCGAAACACTTAGAGTTGTGAAATGTTTCTTTTTGCGATTGAGAGAATATTGCACAAGTTCACCAATATTGCAGAATATATGTATTTGCAAAGTTATTGAAACAGCTTGTGCAAGGACCTCTATTTATAGTCGAAGATTGAGCATGGGGATCTCAACTTCGATGTACAAATATGGTTGACAGCACACAAAAGTATTGTTTAAATAATCCTTTGTGTGTGTTAAATAAAGTAAGACAAAAGGTTACTTTATTCAACCACTCTACATCTTTGTATCTTTATCCAAAGACAATATCATTGTCCGGTTAAAAGGATGTAGAGTAAAAAGGTCCTCCTCGTAATCAGTGTAAAGCTTTGTAAGAGCATTTACACTGGAGGATTCTCCAGTTGATTGATCTGGTAGATTGTCAACTGGGCTTCGCTGCCATTGCCAATCTCTATTTCCATTTGTTGTCTTTGACTTCAACTGGAAGGTCTTCAGATTCTAGTCGTCTGATCTCAACTGGAGGAAGTCATCAGTTGCTAAACCTGTACAATGCAACTGGACTTCTAATATTTCGGACAATTCCTCATGCTCTCCAGATGTCACTGGAGAGCTCCAGTTTAGTTAAAACTGGACCTAACAAATATTAATATTATTTATAACTAGAAAGATTTTCATGTGGTGCCAATATCCGTTTTTAATTTATATCATGGTTGGCGTATATTTAGGGAATCATGAGTTGATTTGCCAAGTTTGTCTCTCTTTTTTCATTGAAAATGAAAATTAATCGATTTGAGGATTATGTTTACATGGAAGTTTCCTGAATATGTGGATTTGATCTGGGTTGAAGGTCCAACTATCCCTTATTTTTCAATCTTCATTCTAGGTTCGTTAAATAGCTAATATTTGTATCTATTTTTAATGTCCTTTGCAGGATTGACCCTTAGGGACGCGTGTATTATGAATCCTAGGGGAATGGTGGTTGGCAGAAGGCCCTTGGTTCCTTTGATGGTGAGGGACCTTTGTTGGTGGTATGCAGCAGCCGCCTCCAAAAAGGCAAAGGATTGGTGAGGGCCTTCTGCTATAGAAGATGTGTAGGTAGTGAGACCCTGTGATTATCCTAGATTTGCCTACGAGGGATGAGACTGGTGCAACTATCATTTCTCAACTGCTGGGGCCATGAAGGTTTGTATTTTCCTTTTGTCCCTCCCCCCTTTTTTCGTCTCTTTCTTTTTTTTTTTATGTGCATTCTTTTTCCTTTTGTTAGTTGGGACATCTGACCCTGGACGGAGGCCTGGGAAGGACCCATATGATGAAACTGGAGCCACACACTGTCGTTGGGACTTCCTTGGTTAGGCCTACTTCCACCGGAGCTACACAATGTCGTTGAGCTTCTTCTGGAGCAGGTATTTACCATAATGTGTTGGCTTCCTTTGTCTATTTGTTTTGCTTGATTTTTTTTTAATCGTGAACTTTATTTTAGGGATCTCACTTCTTGGTGATCTCCTAATATCAGCTTTGCCGTCAGAGCCTGAATATGATGGTCCCTGGTCGTTTGAGGACCAGTTTGGAGACCCTGCCTGTTCAGAGGCTGCTGAGATTTCTGATCAAGCTTCGTTTACTGCTGGCATGATTAGTTTGCTGTGCTGCTGCCAGGATGCGCCATCTGGAAGAGAGTTTGGAGAGGCATAGGTCAGAATTGGTTCCTTAGGGTTGTTCCATCCTCTATGAGTGCTTCGAGCAGCTGCATCTCTGCGAAGGGAGCTGTCTGAATGCAGAAGGCGCTGTCTCAAGCTACTTAGAGTCTGGACGCTGCTCATGAACGTATTGCCTCTCTTTTTCTGAAGGTCCTACCGGTATGATCAACAGGTGGAATCGGAGCTCGAGGATGCCAGGAATGCTAACCCGCAGCTGATTTCTGGTGTTATTCCTCATGTCTTCCGAATGCTGATGGCGAGTCCTGAGTTTGATCACAGCCTGGATGAGCTGGTGGAGGCTAATCGGGCTGATGCTCAGGCCTCTTTAGCCCTTCGTCTAGAGCGTGATGGGATAATCATCTTGGAGGTGATAGGGAGAGGTTTGCAGGTATAGAGGCGAAGGATTGATAATGTGAAGAGGCGTTAAGGAATATGACCTATCCCTAGATCCA
>NW_025215723.1:0-124999 GCF_010389155.1 Erigeron canadensis | reverse complement strand
CATTTGATCCCTATATTTTAATAAGAATGTGTTTTGTATGCTTACTTTTTTTGATAGAAAGAAACACAACATTTCAAACTCAAAAATTATATAGATAGAACACTTGAAACCCACTTCCAATTTAAGTTACAATACATGACAAAAGTGAATGCAGTGTTGAATTTTTGCGATAAATCAAAAATTAGTCTGCTTGACCTCAAAACTCAAAATCAAGTCTTCTTGACCAAAAAGTCTCTGCATATCCTTGTCTCATCATTTACTTAACGTTTGTGGCAAATCCCAGGCGGATTACTTAAGGGAAAAGACATTACAACAAATGCATACCATACTTACAACCCGACAATCAGCACGTGCATTGCTTGCAATCAATGACTACTTTTCTCGGCTTCGAGCTCTCAGTACTCTTTGGCTTGCTCGTCCACAAGAATAAGTCGTTCACCCCTTTAGGTAGCATTGTTGAAAGCATAAAGTATGTAACATCATGTACAGTAGTGTTTGTAACTCTAAATTGCAGTGTGGCTGTTTAAAATAGGCGACAGCAATATTCTCTTAGCATTAAGTAGGAGTAGCAGCAAAATAAAGTGGATTGTTTTGTGATTATGAGGAAACATCAGTGATGTTGATCTCTCTCTACATACATTAGACTGTGATTTCATGTAATTTTAGAAATGTCAGTATATCATTTAGTTTATTGACTCCTTTAGAAACGATACCTGATGAGTTTTCTCAGTTTATTAGTGCTTACTGCTTAAGAAGATACAGGTGAAAGTTTTTCCAGTTTAAGGAGCAACAATAACATGTGTTTTTGTTCCTGGAGTATTTAGTAATGTAAGATAATTGCTGTAGATTTTTGTACTCGTGCGTTTATATGATGTATACGACTTCACTCGTTATGTATCTAGAAAAAGTGCATCGAATGCATTAAGTGTGAAAATATGACCCATCTTCCTTCCTATCATATTTTTTTGTTTGAAACACTTCTTACCGGAATAGCATCTGTATTGTAACTGTAATGTATGTTAAATAGTGTAGTGAACCTTTTAGAAAATAAAGGAAAGTAGGTATTGGAGGGAATGTAAGTATTAGAACTATAATTAATATTGTGCAAAAGGTTACAAATTGTGGAGTGGTGGAGGGTTTATATAGACCTAGCAATTACACTTAGCACCCTTGCTAATTTCAATACAAGCCCTTAATTAATTATCAAAACAACCCTCCAACCATACTTAATTAAATACAAGGACAATACAAATAGGAAATACAAAACTAGCACTAATTATTACAAAAGCTAACAATCTCCCCTTTTAGTGCGGTTTTGGAGTTGATCCTTGTTGGGTTTTCTTCTTTTTCCTCTGCCTTCGGTTTCTTTTCTTGGTGGAGGATTCGGGTTTGTCTTTGAAGAAGGTTTGAGGTTTGAATGCTCTTTTTTCATATCGGCTCTTGGCTTCCTTCCAGTACTTTCTTGGGACAAAATGGTATCTAGGATCAGCAGGTCGGTTGGGAGGTTTGATGATGTTGTCGGCGAAGTTGACAGGAGGCATGTTGTGTAGACCAGGCTCATTGTTTGGCGAATATATTACCCAAGACCCTTCTGGTACGTGAATGACACCTGTTTGTTCATTGGGAAGCCTTGCCGCAATGATTGTCCTCGATCTTTCTCTATGTTCAAGCCTTGATTTGATCCTTTTAATCACCTTCAATAATCTCCTCTTTTCTTTATCCGATTCTTCAAATTCATGTAGACTTTCAATGACTCTCAAGCATTGTCTGAGGGTGCCGTCAGAATACTTGCACAGCTCGTCGAGTCGGATGAATATCTTATGTCCCTGATCGCTGTTGAAAACAAAACCCCTCGGGTTATCAAACACTGCACCGATGTGAAAGTTATCGAGGTTGATGCCTCTTATCCTTTGATTTGGAGCGGTCAGGTTGACTTTCTTCCTTCTCTTTTCGATGGCCAGTTGGAAGTCTTTTTGTGTTTGGCTGAGGATAAGACTGTCCATATATCTTTTGATAGCATAGTAGGCCTCTTGGTTTTCTGGATCTGGCTGAAGGAGTTTTCGGGCAAAGTAGTGGAGAAGAAAGATGAGATCTTCTGCAGTTAATAGATTGAAACGAGCCTCAGTAAACATGTATTGCCGACCATCTTCTCTCTTAACGACTAACCAAATCAAGCCTGGAGGTCTTGCAAACCCCGGTTCCTTCCATTCCTTGAAATGAATACCAACAACATCAACAATTTTTAGCTTAAACTGTTTCTTCCATTCTTTGTTTGCCTTTTTACTTTTGGCATCAACAAGATCTTTCAAGTACTTCTCACGCTGATGCTCGAGATCATAAGCCCTTCTTGCTCTTAGTTCATCAATGTCAATCCTTTCTAGTTCCTCTTGTTTTGAGAAGATCTGAGATGCTTTTTCTTCTAGAAATCTTGTAAGTCTGAACAATTGAGAAGGAATGGCCAGATAATCGATTCATTTGTCCTGAAGCCTCCTTCATTGATTCTGGGTGTAATGGTGGTGTTTTGAATGCGAGGATGATTGAGGTGATGAGCGAGTTGGTATAGGTTCAAATGGCTTAAGGAAGGATTTGGTTGAGGGACAGATGGATAGGTATCATAGCTAGGAGGGGGAAGATCATCATTATCAGAAGAATCGTCATCATCATTTGGATCAATATCGTTGCCACCAATGTCAAATACATCAAATTCATCATTATCTTTTGCATCTTCAACAATTACCAATGAGTCAAGATTAAACCCCTGAGATTGAGCATCATCTCTTAAGTCCACATCTTCTACGACTTCAGTGTCATTCCTTGCTTGATTCTCAGTGGTTTCTATGTTCAATTCCTCTGTTATCACAACATCATCATTTCCAGCTTCATCGTTGGCCACATTTTCATTGACATCTTGTTGAGCATCATGAGATCTCGTGTCTGTGCTTCATCTCCAGCATCTACATTGTCGCTAACAACTTCAGTGGTAGCACTTGCTCTGACTTCAGTCGTCTCAGTATCTCTGTTCTCCTCCTTGTGTTGATCCTGATCATCAGGACCATCACGTTTGCAATGGACGACTGCAGCTTGTTTACAAGATTCTTCTAAGTCCGCAATTCTCTTTAAAGCTGCTTCAAATTGTGCATTATGAAGAAACTGTTGCTGTTCGGCTTCTCGTTTTTGAAGTAGTAGCTGATGTTGATGATCAAATCGAGCTTGGAGAATTGCAAGAATGGCTTTGTCAAAGGTATCGGTTTGATTGTCTAGAGAGAGGAGAGCTGCATATAAGTCACCATATAAGGAATTGACTTTGGAGCGAAGTGATGAATCATGATGTGGAGTTGAATGATGAGGGGTATTGTTATGATGTGAGGATGAGACGGAAGGTGAAGAGTGTGGTAGTGATGGTTGAGGATTTGTATGAGGAAGAAGTCCAGCACCTTCTAGATCCATAAAGGTTTGTCTTTCTTATGGATTTGCTCTTAGTCTGATGCCTTCAGGATTAGGAGGAGGACTATCACTTGATGATGATGAGGGGGATGTGATTGGTGCTTTACCTTTGTCAACAGGTGGACGGAGCACTGCGGTTGGTGGCGGTTGAGTTGAATGGACAGGAACGACCGACATGGATGTCGTTTGCACACATGTAGGCTCCGTTGGGTTTACAGTGTGGCCTGAATGGTGTTGGCCACCAGGACTTCCCAATGATTTATGAAGCAAATGCTCTACATTGGTTGTTTCAGAACTTATTGGCTCAACACAAGTGTCAAGCGCAATGTTCCGGATGGTGGGACTACCGGGTTTTCCAAGATCGCCCGTTATGCTGGGGATTGCATCCTCAGCGCTTGTCATGATAACATAAGTAGGACTTCCAGACACTCCTTGAGAAGGTGGAATCACCGACTCTCGGTCTGTTGATGCAACATCCAAAGGATGTGTGTGCTCAGACACATGTGACCTGGGAGATCTAGACTCAATTGTGTGAGGAAATGAAAGTGGGAGAGAGGCAAGAGTCTCCGCTGCTTCAATATCGACATCCTCCGAGCGAGGAATTGATAGTGGACGTGGTTGGTGCCTGTGCAGAAATGAAACTGGATCCCGTAAAGAGAATCCAGAGTGGCGAGAAGGTGAATCATGCGAGGGTGGGGAGTCCTCGGCTTCTATCCTAGTGGTGGCATCACGACTAGTTGTTTCAACTATCAGAGGGCCATCGTTTTCTTTTTGCCCTATACTTAGCCCAGACCTCACATCTTCTCCATTTTGTTTTTCAACCCCTCCCTCAGGACCACCTTGTCTCTCCGGAATATCAAACACAACGTCATCAAAAGGATTATAATCTTGAGTATCATCATGACATGTGGAAGGAACAATTTCGGGAACATCCTCAGGAATTGGATTAAGAGGAGTTTTGACCCTTAAGGTGATTTTAGGAATTGGAGGGCGAGCAACAGATGATTATGAGGATGAAGAAGATGGAGTTAGAGGAGAAGGAGCAGTGAAGGAAGCAGAACGAGATCTTGATTTTGATTTTGTTTTAGATTTTGATCGGTGGTGAGTTTTATGCTTCTTTTGTTGAGGCTCAGTTGATTCTGGAATGTCGGTGGAATGAGATGGAGCGGAAGTGCCAGGTGCCGAAACATCAACAAACTCCTCTTTTCGTTTTCTTGACATACGACCCTCACGAGGCGACCTATGGGGGCGTGGGGAAGGCACAACTCGGTGTTGAGCGGCCATACGCCCTTCTAAATACACTCTATAGATCCTAAGGTCAGGATCATCTAGGGGCACCCGGCTAAGAAGAGATTCAGGAATTTGCATGAAAGGAAGATGAGAAAGGCGATCGTTTGCATAAACAGATCGGAAGCTTGATATTACAATGCGTGGAGAAGCGGGGAATCTTTGAATGTTGTGATTGTTGGTGATGAAATGCTGCAAGATAACAGTTAAGAAACGAATAAAAGCTATATACTTTTTGATAGCAGTAAACTTCCCATTTACTTGAAGACGGAGATGATCAAAGGCCACGGCAACAAAATCAATGTGGAGATCATATGCAATGCCAAATAAGTATGTAATGGTGGCTTTTGTGAAGTCGTCTTGCCCTTTTCTTGAAGGAGAGAAGCAATTGTTGATGATTGAACATAAAGTGTGCCACAGGGGATGAAAATTCTTCTTCTTTACGTCTTTAAGAGCTTTGATGTTGCCATCATATCCCAAGTCCTGGACTCGATGCAGGATTTCAATCAAAGGGGGAAGTTCGATGAAGTCATTGAAGCCTTCCCTTGAGTCAGCAGTAGGGAACTGAAGAATTTGTCTGAACTCTTCAAGGTTGAAGGTGAACTCTTGTCGGCCACCATTAGTTGTGAGCAGTGAGAATTTAAAGAATGGTACAGCTCTGCCTCGTCTAGGAACAAATTGAATCGTGCGCCATAATTCAAATAGTAGTTGTTCTTCGATTCCAGAAGCAGTGATGGTGAAGACACGATGTAATGGATGATGTGTGATCATTACTGGGATGATACCATGTTGACAGGAGAATGGTATCATCAGCTGTAGATTGTTCGGCATATGTACGGTGGCACCATCAACGAGGAAATCCATTATGCGATTAACAAGTATGCGAAAAGGAAACATTGTTTCCAAGGTTAATTTTATTTCAAAAAGGTTTAATCGTACACCGTTTTTCACAAAAGATGTAAAGATAGTCTAACAAGGCGTTCTATATCTTACTTCTTGGGAAAAACAATGTAAGATTAATAAAAACTCACTGTATGTGAGTGAAAGGAAATTAAAGAAACAGATCATACAACTTGTTTTGCAGAAGATGCGAAGGCAGTACATCAAGGCGTTCGATGCCTTGCTTCTAAAGAAAACCCGAAGTATGATAAGTTTGAAAGAAAAGTTTTCAAGTAATCACAGTTGATTGTACACCGGTTTTCACAAAAGATGTAAAGGTAGTACATCAAGGCGTTCGATACCTTACTTCTTAGGGAAAACCGATGTATAATTAATTGCAAGTAGAATCATAGAAAGATGAGGCAACAGCTGTTCGTGAGTCCATTCAAGATTCATGAACATTAGATTGTTCATAAACACGAAAATTCAAGGATACACCAATTTATATAAGGAAACCATGAAGAAATAAGGTTTAAAGAATTTTCTAAGTATTTAGTCCAAAAAATTTTCTAAGTTATTGAAGGTCGTTATTGGATTTGAAAATTTGTGAAAAATGGTATCTGGTGAGAGAAAAATTGGGCAGAGTGTCATTTTAGGAAAAGTAGGTTTTCAAGAACTAATATTGGTATGTAATGGTACCAATATTTGCAAAGCATCAAGAAATCAAGTGAAAACTTGAAATCGATGCACTTGCTTAGTTTGGGAAAACAAAATTTAATATCATGACAGAATAAACGCAAATAAGCACATAAATAAGGCAAGTAAGCAAGTAATTCATGTATACCACAAAGAACATATAAAAGATAAACAAGCATGAAGTAATATGAAAAGAAATAAGAAAATAAGATACCCGAATACGTGACACAGTCAGATAAAAGCACACGAAAAAGACACGAAGTCAATCCTGAAAATGAAAATTACAAGTTCTAAACATATAAGAGAAAACCGGTATTAAAACAATAAAGAAAAGTGGAAAACCGTTTTTCGTGAAAGAAAACTGGGATCTACACTATAACTATGGAAATGCCGGTTTCTGGGGTGAAAACCGGTATTAAAACAGGTAAAGTCAAGGAAAGCCGGTTTAAGTAAATGTTATACCTGAAAGCCGGTATTGAAGAATGGAAGAACAGAAACCGGTAATCAACAGAGATATTCAGAAAGTGAGGGAAAGCCGGTAGGAATGCCGGTTTTTGAGAGAATACCGGTATTAGTGAAGAAAAGAAAAACTTAGAAAAATTTTTGGAAAGGTTTTATAGGGGTCAAAGTCGGGTATTTATAGTGGTCAATACCAGGTTTTGACTACTGGTATTGGTTTGAAACTCGGTATTGATTTGAAATCCGTTTTTTTTATTGAAATAAACATGCAAACCAAAGTGATTTGGAAAAATGACAAAGGAAGACATTCATGGTGACGAGCATAAAATTCATGAGGATGGTAAATAATCAAATAGAACAAACTATGTACAAGAACGCAAACTCCCCCTAGACAGAAGCATGCAGTCAAGAAAGAAAATAGTTAACTCCCCCTAAATTCATGCATTCTACCCTTTTTCTCCCCCTCAAACATTGCACGTAAGATCACAGAAGCATACATCAAATGTTTGACAAGCAAAATAAACATAGAATGTATGGTGCAGAAGCAGTTAAGTTTCTAAGTTCAACATACCCAGCTTGGTTTTCAACATATTGAACCTTTGTTCGTCCAAAGGTTTAGTGAAAAGGTCAGCAAGCTGGTAGTCAGTCGGGACAAAGTATAATTCGATGTTACATTTCTCAACATGATCTTTGATAAAATGGTACCTCACATCGATATGCTTCGTCCGGCTATGTTGAACTGGATTGCAGGAAATAGCAATAGCACTTTTGGAATCACAGTATATGGGAATACGATCATAGTTGAAGCCGAAGTCAGATAGTTGTGTTTTCATCCACAGAACTTGAGAGCAACAACTGGCAGTTGCGACATACTCAACCTCTGCGGTTGAAGTGGAAACACAATTTTGTTTCTTGGAAGACCATCCGACAAGCTTATCTCCCAAGAACTGTACACTACCAGAAGTGCTTTTCCTATCAAGTTTGCATCCTGCATGATCTGCATCTGAGTAAGCTGTTAGTTCAAATCCAGTATCTTTTGGATACCATAAACCAAGATTCATGGTGCCCTTAAGATACCAAAAGATGCGCTTGACAGCCTGGGCATGACTATCCTTAGGGTCTGCTTGGAATCTTGCACACATGCAAGTGGAGAACATAATATCGGGACGGCTGGAAGTTAGGTACATTAATGAGCCAATCATGCTCCGATAAAGTTTTTGGTCAAAGATACCATTGAGGTCGGCATGTATTTTAGTTCTGGCTTCCATTGGTGTACCAATTGGTTGACAATTAAGCATATCAAACTTTTTCAACATATCTTGTATGTATTTGTTTTGACAAATAAAAATCCCATTTGAAAGTTGTTTTACTTGTAAACCCAAGAAAAAGTTTAATTCCCCCATCATGCTTATTTCAAATTTGTCAACCATAAGGGTAGAAAAGTTTTTGCAATATTTGGGGTTGGTAGACCCGAAGATGATGTCATCAACATAAATTTGAATGAGAATGATGTCACTTCCTTGTCGTTTGATAAACAAGGTCGTGTCGATTGTACCTTTTGTGAAGCCATACCGCAGAAGGTAAGTAGATAGAGCATCATACCAGGCACGTGGGGCTTGTTTGAGACCATATAATGCTTTATCCAATCGGTAGACATGATTCGGACGTTTGGGATCCACGAAACCTTCTGGTTGACCGACAAACACCTCTTCTTTTAGAACTCCATTAAGGAAAGCAGACTTGACATCCATTTGGTAAACTGTGAAGTTCTTGAATGCCACGTAAGCAAGAAAGATGCGAATGGCTTCTATACGAGCAACTGGAGCAAAGGTTTCATCATAGTCAATACCGTCTTGTTGAGAATAACCTTTAGCTACCAATCTAGCCTTATTCCGGACAACAATTCTGTTTTCATCCTTTTTATTCTTGAATATCCATTTTGTTGGAATTGGAGCTTTGTTGACATTTGGATTGGGAACCAGTTTCCACACCTCCAGTCGATTGAATTGAGTTAATTCCTCTTGCATTGCACGAACCCAGTCAGGGTCTTTCAGAGCATCGTTAACGGTTTTTGGTTCAGCAATACTTAGGAAATTGACGAATAAACATTCGTTGGCGGAAGCTGAGCGGGTTGTCATTTTGGCGTTTGGGTCACCAATGATTTGAGATGGAGGATGTGGAAGCATAGAGCGGGACCATTTACCATAGTGGGGATGAGGTGTAGCAGGTTCATTATTTTCATCAGGATTCAAAAATCCCGCAGAGTGTTGATCAACAATTTGTTCAAATGAAGGTTCAGTAGGAAGGACATAATCAGCATTAGGATCAGTGTTATTGTCAAAAGGATGATGAGAATAGCTGGAGGAACTTTGTTGGGAGTAATCATGAGACGAACTAGTTGGTGCAGGGGATTCAGGAGGAGACTCAGTCGAAGATGGTGGAGATGATTCAGACGATGAATATGTTGATGGAGTTTGCTGATGGAATCTGGATGAATCTGACTGAGAGGAGGTCGAGGTTGAATTCTTAGGAGTGACCAAATTTGTTGGTTGAATTGGAGGATGATCGTGATAAAATTCATCAAACACAATGTCTAATTCAGCAGGTGTTGGAGTGGGGAAAGATCTATGACTAACTGTTGGAGTGGAAGATGCGGAATTCGATGGACAGTTGTGGGTAGAGTCAGAACCATGTTGTTCAAGAACCATATCAGTTAGTTCATCAAATTTGACATTCATGCTTTCCATGATATGCTTTGTTTGACGAAAGTAGACCGGTATGCAATGGATTCTTTTGAGTACCCAATGAAGTAGGCCTCGTTCCCTTTGGGTTCAAATTTACCAAGATTTTCATGATCATTCAAAACATAACATACGCATCCAAAAATATGCAGAAAATTTACATTAGGCTTCCGATTGTTGATCACCTCGTAAGGAGTTTTGTCGAACCGCTTGTTGATGATTGAGCGGCTTTGTGTAAAACATGCGGTAGCAATTGCTTCAGCCCATAGATTTTGTGGTAACTTAGAGTAAGCAAGCATAGTGCGTGCAGCTTCAACAAGGGTTCGATTACGTCTTTCAACAACTCCGTTTTGTTGTGGAGTTCTGGTGGCAAAAAACTGATGAGTAATGCCAATGGAGGAACAGTAACCTTCAAGAGTGGCATTCTTGAATTCAGTACCATTGTCAGAGCGGATGATTCGAACATTTGATTGGATGTTGACTTGAGTCTTTTTGATGAAGTCGATGATAACTTGAGGAGTTTCACTCTTTTCTCGAAGGAAGAAAACCCATGTATAGCGAGAATAATCATCGACAATGACAAGAATGTAACGCTTTGCATGAATGCTCTGAGCGCGCATCGG
The DNA here is from genome assembly GCF_010389155.1 of Erigeron canadensis. Lineage (NCBI taxonomy): Eukaryota > Viridiplantae > Streptophyta > Magnoliopsida > Asterales > Asteraceae > Erigeron > Erigeron canadensis. The sequence goes on along the minus strand of NW_025215723.1, from coordinate 114,870 downwards.
GCCACACAGATCCATATGAAGAAGATGTAAGGGGGGCTTCAGTGCTTAAGTGTTTCTTTGGACGATGCGATGCTTTCTTCATCTTACCAATGGCACAAGCAGAACAAACGGTGTTTGTTTCAAATTTAGCATCAGGATGTCCATCAACCAATTGTTTACTGGCAAGAACATTAATTGTGTGAAAATTGAGATGAGATAAACGATGGTGCCATAACCAGGTTTGTTGAGCAGAAGCTTTGGACACAAGACAAATTTCGGATGAAGGAGTGGGGAGTGAGTTAAGATCAATGGTGAACAAGTTGTCATCACGGGTTCCGGTAAGAATATCAACACCATCTTCCGTTTGAACTTTGCATTCATATCGACGGAAGAGAACTTGAAGATCATTATCATAGAATTGACCAACACTAAATAAGTTATGTCCAAGTCCTTCAACATAAGAAACATGTTTGATGGTAATCCCATTTTGAACAATATCTCCATATCCAAGAATAGGAGCAATGTTATCATTACCAAATCGAACAGTTCCCAAGAATTTCTCAACAAAGTTCCTTAGGATGGATCGGTTTCCAGTCATGTGTCTTGAACATCCGGAATCGACATACCAAACACATATAAAGTATTCCTGAAGAGTTTGAGAATATGGTTTTAGGTACCCACAATAAATTGGGTCCATGAGGGTTAGGAAATCACATGCAAAGCATTTATTAAGAAAGAGATGAATCACGAGAGCAAGTACAGAATAAAAGCAAGCACACACAAACAAGAAAAGATAAAACACTTAAGCACAAGAGTATAGTTATTGAGAATAAAGGAAACATCACACAAACAAGTTCAAAAATAAGAAACAAATTACAATCATCCAAAGGTCTTATTGTCTAGAAAAAGTAGTCCTATCAGATCTAGAACTAGAAACATAAGGTCCACGAGCAATCCATTCTTGTTTCACAGAGGTGGTTTTCCCATTAGTCTTGACTGTCCTAGTAGCATGCAAAATTCTATCTTTAGGAAGCCACCTACTCATAGTGTCTAGGCGCAAGTCACCTGAAACATGAAAATGTTTGTCATTAGTAGGGGTTTTCTTATGAGAATTAGCCACAAGTGTCTTTCTAACGGGTTTCTTCGAGGTAGTTGTAAACCATCCATATTGATCATGGTATCTAGCAGATCCTAAGGTCTCGTCTCTAACAACTTTTAAAGTGCATTTAGGGGTGACAAACGATTCCTTAGGGAGGCTAGAGTACTTGTGATATTTAGGTTGGGTAGGAGCAGAATTATCAAGTGGAACCTTAAGTCTTTGATGTGAGAAATTACGGCCTTTAAAAGGTGCTCTAGGTAATGAAGACTTGGAAGTCGTCTTAGTGAGAGGTCTAACAAACTTGGAATCTTGAACAACAGATGGAGAGTTGTTGTTCTTTGGTTTTGAGGATTTAACAGTTGATGAAACCTCTTTCTTTTGAAAAATTTTCTAATATTTCTTAGAACCTTGTTTTGAGACAGAGGATTGCTTTGGTTTTGAGACAAAAGGTTGCTTTTGTTTGGAAGAATGAACCTTTTCTTTTGTTTGTTCAAAATGTTTTTCAAAAACAGGATCGAAAACTAGATCTTCTTCAAGAAAGTTATTCAGATTTGGCAAGGTCGAGAAATCCATTTTGACAGATTTAGACCCCGACTTTGATTCCAAGTTTACATTGGGGACAGCAGAAGTAGAAGGACAAAAATTGTCATTGGCAGGGATTTTTGGTATAGAAGGGGAAGGAGAAACTTTGGCTGAGTTTGAAGAACTTGAAGACATTGGTTTAGTTTCAACATTTTGCTTTATTGGAAAATTACATGATTTGAGCAAATTAGAAGCTTTTTCATAGTTATTGTTAACAAAAGCTTGAAGTATGATGTTTTTATATTCCGTTTCCAATTTAAGTTTGTTGAAATCTAAAAGCAAGGTCAACCGTTTATCTCTTTCATTTTCAAATTTCTTTGTTAAGGTATCAAGTTCACTGAAATAAGCTTGAGTTTCTTCAGAAAACTTGACTGGTTCATCAATATTTGGAAAGAAATGATCATATGAAGCATTTTGATTGACACTCTTCTCAGACTCAAACTCAACCAAAGGATCAAGGGTCTCACTGTTGAATTCATCGAAGTCATTGTCATTGTCAGTTTGGATGGCAATGCTACGGGTCTCAATAGGATTATCAACATCAGAAAATGGGTCATTGCTCTCACTTTTTGGTTCATGAAATTCATTATCCTGGTCAATTTGGATGGAAATACTGCGAAACTTTATGGGACTATCCACATCAATCAAAGGGTCAGAATCACTATCAGTAGCTAAAGTAACATCAACTAATTCACAAACAGATTTGATTGTAGAAGAGAAAGTAGAAGAGTTTTTCAGGACATCACAGACAGGACAATTAGGATCAATACAATCAGAAGAACTATCAGAAGAGGTAGCAGGTTTATCATGCATTCTTGAGTTACAATGGCCTTGAGACACCAGAGCATTTATCACACGTTGTAGTTCCAAAATGGTTTGTTTCAAGTCGGCCACTTGGTTTTCTAAAACACCTTGAGGGATATAAGGTCTTGGTGGAGCTGGTTTAGGAGCAGGAATGTCAACCTTGGGTGTTTGATTACTTGAAATGATAGCAAATTTGTTATCCTCGGACTTTTCATCAATTTCCTCAATGATGATAGATTTTGATTTGTTTTTAGGATGAAGTGGAAGATTGAAAAGATCGAAAGAGTCATTGATTTGATCATAATTTAAGTTAATTCTACAACATTTGGATAAATGCTCGTCAGTCTCAAAGTCACCATAACTTGGTCGAACATATTGAATGGTTAGTCCATATCGCATAAGATCAGCATCATACAGTGATGGGACTTCAGTTCTTCCAGTGAGTAAGTTATTGGGTTTCTCGAAACCCAACCCTTGAGTAAAGTTAGAATCAAAATCTCGAGGTTTATGTAGGAAAATTTGCTTGTTTGAACGATCAAGTTTGTAAACCTTGACTTGGTAAAATTTGATTTGTTCTTTTAATTCATCGATTTTATTCTCAAGCTTTTGGTTTAAAGAATCTTTGATGCGACAAGCATAATTTAAGTCAGAGATTTTATCTTCAAACTCTTTGAGTGTAGGTTTGGTTTCGAGAAGTCTTTGTTGCAAGGTAACAAGATCCTCAGACAATGCGTCAGCACGGAATGACTCATTAGATTTGGCAATTTGTGCTTCTTTAACAATCTGAGTTAGCTCATGAACTTTTACTTCAAGGTTTTTTTTTTCAAGAAGTAATTCAGATGTAGGAGTGAAAGAAACTGAGGCTTTAGTTTTTTTAAGAACATCGAAATCCATTTGAAGTTGAAAATCCTTTAAAAGGTTGTCTTTTTCAATCAAAGCTTCATTTAACAAAGACATGTCTAGGGTTAAAGAGTTGTTATGAGCAACAGTTTTATCACATTCAGACTGTAGACGAGTAATTTCAAATAGAGGAATATCATAATGAAGATTATAATTTACCTCGTCATCTTCTGTCTCCGAGCTGGCAGTTCCTTCATCAAGAGCTTTTGATTTCTTTATCTTAGTCATGAAGCAAACATTTGCCTTCAATTCTTCGGTTTCTTCATCAGTCAGATGGAGCCACTGTTCATTCTCTGCAAAGAGAGCCATGCCACATTCTTGTTGTTTGACAAGCATCAACTTGTTTTGATAATATTCTTTGTTCTTCAGAGTGGGCTTTGGGCAGTGTATGGCAAAATGACCAGGAGCACCGCAGTTATAACATTTCTTTGACTCAGGCTTTGGCTCAGAAACCTTCTTTTCAAACTTTCTGGGATTCTCAATCTTCTTGTTAGTGGAAGCAGATTTGTCATTGGAGTCAAACTTTGGAGCATTGGAACTTCTGGCATATGAAGACACGGATGAAGTGCGGAGTTGATTGTTTGTCGGTCGACGCTTGAAGTACTTGCGTTTGAAGGATTGAGTAAACTATGCCAAGTCACGAGACATTTGTTTCTCTGTATCATCCATTTCTGGATCACTTTCAACAAATGGTTCGTCATCAGAGTTCATTTCTTTAATGGAAATGTTGGAGGATCGATAAGACTTTCTCTCAGCAAGTAAAGCAAGTGGGTCTGTGCTTGAGTTTTCAAGAGCCTTGGATTGTTGTTTCTTCATAACTTCCCTTGCATTCAATTTCAACTTCTCATACAAACTGTGGATGTCGAGTTTGTGAAAATCTGATTGGGTGTTGATCTGAGTACCAAATGTTTGCCAAACATCTTCTAGGCTTCTGATGAACTTGATATTTAGTTCCATTTGTGTTTTCTTGACTTTTTCCTTACTCAGATCATTGATGACATTACAAAAGCGGTCATACGCACTTTCAAGAGATTCACCTTTTTCCTGCTTAAAGGTTTCATACAAGTCAAGAACAAATGACAGACGAATGGCAGTGGAGACCTCAGAACCTTGAAATTGTTTTTCGAGTTCATCCCATATCTCTTTACCAGTGACATAGGAGTCAACATTTCGATAGATTTCATTTGGAAGAGCATGGTAGAGATAGGAAACAGCAAAATCATCGGCTTGAGAGCGGTTTTTCTGAGAAGTGCTCCAGCTTTCAGGCGGTAGAGGTTCCTTGGTAACTGGATTAGTGTGTTCAACTGGCCCATTCTTGTATGACTCCTTCACTTGAGCTCCGAGAGGTTGTTTAGAGACCTAGTTCATAAAACGATTTCTCCATTGTGGATAGCAATCACGGTACAATACCGGTGGGCGAGTCTCAGAACCGATGATTAGAGAGTCCAAAGTAGTCATTGGTAGTTCAAAAACCTGTTTTGAAGACAGAAGTTGAGCAGAGTAACGTTTTCACAAAAGTTGTGAATTAAAGAACAAATACCGGTTTTGAGGTAAACCAGGTATTTCAACAACCACCACACAGCAAATCTCAAAAGAAATCGGTTTTTTTTTTTTTTTTTTTTTTTACAATAGATGTACTAATACCGGTTTTCGTTTTGGAAGAACAAAAACCGGTTTTCAACTTAGAGGAAGAACAGAGTTTCGGCTTAATAAATGTTCAATAGAGGAACAAATTCCGGTTTTGGTGGAAACCAGGTATTAAAGTATTCAAACACAACCACACAGCAACCCTTTACAAATACCGGTAATCAATGAAGTATTCACTAATACCGGTTTTCGTTGAAAACCTTGAAGATTATAACGAGTTAGAAAATTGGAGAAAAGGAGAACAAATACCGGTTTTGGGGTAAACCAGGTATTATAATAGCCAAAACTAGAAATTATGAACTAATACCGGTTTTCTACAATGGAAGTAGGAAAACCGGTTTTCGAAGATAAAGTCAAAAATTATGAAGAGTTATTTAAATTTAGGAAATGGTAAACTAATACCGGTTTTGGTGTAAACCAGGTATTGAAAGTAAAAGAACAATGAAAATTTCGATGGAAAAACGGTACGAATTTCGGTATGAAACCCGGTATTAGAACAATGAAACACACTGAGGAAACCCGGTATTAGACCTACGAAACAAGAAATATGTAAACCGGTATGAAACCCGGTATTCAGAACAGAAAGTTTGTTTTTCGATTTCAAGACATTGTGATTTAAGTTAAGATTTGAAACTTTATGGGTGATGTTTTAGGAAGGTAAGGAGTGAATTAATGCGAGAAATTCGATTACTTTAACATGTTTAGAGGATAAAGAACAAAGCTTTCGGTTTTGGGATAAAAACACAAAATAGCACACAAAATGAACAAAATCAATCCATGGATCTTTCACAAGTTGTGATTTTGCTCTGATACTAAGTGTAATGTATGCTAATTGTGTAGTGAACCTTTAGATGAAATAAAGGAAAGTAGGTATTTGAAGGAATATAGGTATTAGAACTATGATTAATATTGTGCAAAAAAGGTTGAGTTTCATTACATGTGGGGGGTTTATATAGACATAAATTGCACTTAAACCCCCTCCATAATTTACACATAAGTACATTGTGAATTACATGATAAACCCTTATCAAAAACATAATAAACTCAAAGGACAACACAATTACTTAATTACAAAACTTGCACTACAAAATATAAAGCTAACAGGTTAGATACGAGCTTTACCCGAAAGGCATTCATAAAAGAGAGAGAATGGGGTGATCGGTGATGGTAGAGGTGTAGTTTCACCTTTTAGATATGCATCTTAGTCGCTAAGATGTTTAGTAAATAACATATATCTTATTTACTACTGACATACATCTTAGTTCTAAGATGTATGATAACTAAGATGTATGTCAATAAAAATTAAGCTTGTGTATTGATACTTCACTTACTAAGATGTATGTTAGTAATAATTAAGCTTGTGTATTGATACTTCACTTCGGACAGAAAGCCATCTATGTGTGTGTATTAACTATTAAGAGTAGAGTTTTAAATGCGGGTTTTCACAATACTCCGGTCTACATTTTGGACATACTTTCCTATCCTTGATAAGACAAGGGGAAAAAAATACAAGCTAAGACGAGAAATGTGAAACGTTTCCCACTAATCATCTTCAAAGCCCACAACCACCCATCTCAATGACCATTTATATACCTTTGAGTGGACACAATGAAAGATTGAAAGGTGACTCTGAAGCCCAATCTTTTATATAGGACAAGCCTGGAGCCTAACCACAAAGATTAAAGAAGAATGGAAGCCCAACAAATTGGGTTAACATTGAAATTTCACCCATAAAATCTATGGAAGGAAACAAATTGTGCACGAATATAAGGGGATACTGTTATGCATCCCATAATCTGGAATATTGAATACGACCTGATACAGTAGCATAGTGATCGAAACAAAAACCTTCAAATTATTCTGATTCTGATCGATCTTGAAGATGTTCGAACCATCTCCAATCAACAACTGGAAGCCGCGAAACTTTACATCAGCTATTCTGCTTTCACTCGCTAGCTGTATCTTTTTATATTTCAGTTTTCCGCTTTGGCTTCAATCACTTTCTTGGCAAATGAAGGCAAACAGAAAGCAGCTGCATGGATCTGTTTGTTGAAACCATTGAATAAACTTTAATATTGAGAGATCATAAAGAATTGCATGCAAATATGTTTGGATAACAGATTAACAATTAAAAGTTAAAACATACCTCTTGGTTATAGAACTTCAAGGGTGACTTGCTTTGGCCGTCCTTTGAATCTATCGAGTTGACTGGGTTCTTAAAATCAACTTCCGGTCCCTCGGTTGAACATAGCATGAAGCCAATAACCCCACTGAAATCAAATTGGATTCAAACATCAGGAAAAAAATTACAATAACTTGTAACGAAAGAAGGAATATGAGAAGTTTATCAATACATACACCCTTCAAAAAGAAAGCATCTTTGCTTCATTTTAAGGTCTAGTTGAGAAAAAACGCAGTTAAAAACTAAATGAAGATCCATGAACTCAAATCCAAAGTGAAAAGGAAAAAGATGATGATTAGCATTGGATATAAGAACACTATGAAAGCTCACACTATCAGAGAAAACGAACTCTAAAAAAAAAAATTGCTCACTCATCATGACATATCATCATTTTCATTTGTGGGTCTGATACTTGATTTCATAAGTGGAGATGGATCCTTTAAATGAAAAACACAGAGTGCATAAAGAAATTACAAAGAACCACACTGATTTTGAGCACAGAAGAAACAAATAAATCCCATGTTTTCTAAGAAAGACGCACACTCATCAAAGAGATAATATTCTTTCATCCTTTCTAGAATTCTAGTAAAGCCATTGTTTAGTTTCATGGTCCATTTAGAGAAACAACGATGTGCATAAAGAAAATACAAAGAAAACATAATGAAGAGTGGGCACTAAAAATAGCAAACTGAACCCATTTACTACCGATTGGGCCGATTTGGATTTGTTTGATCTCACGGGTCCATTAAAACTTTACTAAACGAGACAAGAATCAGACAAAATTGAAAAAATTAAGTCACCTAAAGTCTACTTTTTGATGCAGAAGCATCCTTTGCTTTACTCAAATAATGTATTCTAAAACAATAACCCATTAATATTTATAAAAATTTTAACAGTAGACTGGATTGTTGTCAGGTCAGCCTGCCAACAGCCCCACCAATTTCAAACCATGTAAATGATGACCCATTTCGACACAATCCCATTACCCAAGCTGCCTAACCCGCCAATCCTGTAACATCTAGTGGACACTATCAGAAAGACGTATTCATCAAAGAGCCTTATTTGCGCCCTTACAATCTTGCTTCATCTCCTTGAGGACATGAACAATGTCATCCAAAACCAATGGGCTCCATCTCAAACAGAGACATAAAGAGCCATGCACTTATCTAGTGAAATTCTAAACAATAAAAAAATAGCAAGTGATTACCTTGGATATGTAGGAACTGTGGTCCATGCATAGTTGACAGAGCCTTTAAAAATTTGGCGGCAATTTACAACAATATCTTCAATAATATGCATGTGCAGCCATATGCTCTCAGCCTGAGTACACATCACCCCACCTGGACGAAGTGCTTTCGCAACAGACTCAAAAAAGGGCTTCTCAAAAAGTTCTTGTGCAGGACCTGAATTAAATCACCGTGTAAGTTTATCAAAATGACTTTAAGTTCAACTTAAAAGGGCGTTCAGTAAAGTTGGCATAACGGTTGGGTTGGGTAACATGTCAGGTTAAATTTAGAGCAACACATGCACATCTAATGTGGGACCAAACGTGTCATGCAACAACATTTACCATTTTACTACTACTATGAAAATATTGATCATATTATACTTTTAATAAACAGATATAGGAGATCTTAGCATTTGAAAACACTTTAAAAGCTAACTGGCCCATTTGACCACTTACTTTGATTAATATTATAATTTTTTCCATTTTATCTGTTCAAGATCCAGTTTTAATTGTATACGGGTCAAAACTGCCAACTTACTGTTGGTCTGGAGGAAGGAGACACTTAGCAGCAGGGAATACCTATGGGATCTGAAGAATCAACTATAACAGCATCATAACTTCCTTCTTGGGCAGCCTTTAAAAATGCAACTCCTAACGGATGAAAAATAGATATATATCAAGTCTTCACAACATTAAAACTTAAAATTAGAATGTCAGAAGTCTATATTTCATTGCATGTACATACCATCACCAACATGAAGTGTGACACGGGGATCTTCATATCCAACGGCTACATCGGGAAAGTATTCTTTAGAAACCTGCAAAGGGAAAAAGGAAGTCGCATCAACTTTTGACGCCCTACTAAATATTAGTTTTAAGAAGGAATAATGACTTCTATCTTCGTCTATTTTTCGTACTTAAGTCAATTTTGGGTGTTCACATTTTCATAGGAACTGATATTGTTTTTGTCAACAAGATTTCGCTATACACGTTAAGCGTCAAATATTCTATGGCCTGGAGTGCTTGACAAAAAAGGAAAAAATACATTCAGAAAGGATTATGATGACGCACATCGACCACCATCTTATCGATTTCACATATATCAATATGCTCAACTGAAGAATGGCGAGCAACTTCTCGCAGGACACCACCATCTCCTCCTCCAATAACCAGAACCTGCAGATAGAGAATGTAAAACACAACATACAAACTGAAAAATTGGCTGAATTCTTTCTGTGAAATTGTTTATTTTAGTTTATGTTATTGAAATACAGTATTCCTCAAAGGCTCAGAAATATGCAGTTCTAAATACTGCCAAAACCTTCTTGGGGTTTGGGATCGAACATAGTGGAAGATGAGTAATCATTTCTTGATAGGCACATTCATCTCTCTCTGTAAGTTGAATTACACCATCCAGTACAAGAACTTTCCCATATGTTGCGGACTGAAACAAGCAGAATTAACATAAGTGATTATTCAAAAAAAAAAAAAGCAAAACATACTATAACAATAAATAAGTGAAGAGTGTGACAACAGTCAACATACTATCAATGCGAGAAAATACCTGAAAAACCATAACATCTTGGTAATCGGACTTGCCTTGAAACAGTATCTTTTCAACCTTCAAAGAGTGTGCTTCTCCTGCATGTAAATGAAAGGGTCTGTCAGCAAAAATAACTAGATACAATCAGTACTTATTACAATAGAACCCTTATACATCTCCCAGCCATAAATCCTCTGTGTGCCATAAAAGAAATCCAATTTGCATCAAGAAGAGTCCAATTTAAAGCTAAAACCATATATTTAACATATGTCACCCACACAAGATGATAACACTAGTTTTGGTCTAAAGTATTCAATATACAATCATGACACAGTTATTTAAACATTTGGCTAAGAGTCATCCACTTACATACGCTAAGGAAAAATAGAAACTTTAATGGACCACCAAAACTCCCTAATATAATATCCACTATAGAAAGAAATAAAATCGTAACTGATTAGACACAAGAATAAGGCGTACATCAAAGTGTAACTGAGAAAAGGTAGGACCACAATATCAGAGTATCAAGTTGACCTCTAAGACTCAACAGATCGATTAGCAACTAGAAAATCAGCATTGGTTTATCAATGAAAATACATATACTAAGAATATACAAGACTTTAGACAAGAAAACAAAGTACTTCACAAAATATTATTTAAAAAATCATCTTCAGATTATGAAAAGTCAACAAATCAACTTTTTTTTTTGCTTTAAAATGGGTGTACCAGAAAACATGAATGATTGACTTTTGCACAACTTTAATCACATGCATGCTCAACTAAATTTGACAGTTTAGTTCTCTAATCATATATATCACTGGGATTATATTGTACTGCAATCATAACATCCTAAGTGCACGGATAACTCAAAGTACATTTTAAATATAATATGCTTGTAAGTAAACACAAAGTATAAAGTGAAAACATCATGATGATATGCAACAAATGAATTTCCAAAAATTTAAAGATTTCTAAACAATTATAAAAAAAAAGGTTTGTATACAGTCATCAACAATCATAACACAGTATTATTTACATGCATTACAGATGAAAAAATTCAAATGAAACAAATATTAAAGCTCTAAGCAGAAGTAAATCAAAGTAGTTTTAGGATTAATGCCTAGGGATAGATAAGATGGGCGACAATAACCCATAACCAAAGTTAGTTGGCGCAAAGCAATTGTTATATAGCTTCTATGATTTTTAAGACCAAAAGGATTTATCAGCAAAATTCATAGATACTTATAATCATCATTTGCATCATTATTTGCACCAAAATAAATAACACATCCATTTGTAGAGTCATTGATAAACAAAGTGGCAAATACAACAAAATACTTTTAATTTACTTAATAATGAATCTAATCTTGAAAAAAGTATATACGAGAAAAATGTACGCTGCGATTTTTGTTTTAAGTATGTAAGTGAAAAATCATTTAACATTTGTTTGTAGATCACAAGGCAATAGTTCACCATTTCGGAGTTCGGACCAAAAATAACAGAAACTGAGAAAGCCTTGACTTGATGATTAAATACAGCTTTAAACAATCTTAGAATCAAACCCCAAAATAACAATAATATGAAAATATCTTTAAAAAGATTTATACATGTTAACTCCACTCAGCAAACAACCATGTTATAGCTTTAATACCAAAAAATAAAATAAAAAATTATACGCGGTAAATATTGTATATAAAAATAATTACTTTTTGTGTATTAACCATAGCCTTTCAACAATATAAATAATTTAATAATAAAAAACCCTACCCTAAACAAAAATGTAAAACAGAGGAGCTCTGCAAACAACCCAAGAGACACTCATATACACAAATAAATTAATTTTAAAAAAGTAAAAAATCTTAAAAATAAAAACTTTAAAAAATAGACATAATTGCTATCTGAAAGTAAAAACAAAGAAAAGGAAAAATATCAAGCTCTGATTTTTTTTTTCTTTTTAACAAGCTAGTGAACACAAAGATTATTTTATTATCATTATTATTATTATTTGGAAAAACATATACATACACAAACAATATATATTGAAAAAATAACAAAATTACACATCTAAAAACAGAAAAGAAGCTCTGTAAAACAGCAATCAGATATTAATATAAATATAAATATATACATACATATAGATATAGATATAAAAAGTGAAGGAACGCTGACCAGGCCACATTGGGCTAATTTCTGAAAACCAGCCAGGAATAACAGAGGATATGCTACCACTGCCATTGGTGGCGGCGGCGGCGCCGTTCTCTCCTTCTTTAAGTTTTTTCATCGGCGAATCAGTGACGGCGGCGTTATTTTCCGTCATTTTGTGTATGTATGTATGTATGTTATGTGTATGTAAGTGTGTGTGTGTGTGTTTTGAGAGTGTGAAAATTGGTGAGAACCCTAAAAAGACGGAAATGTAAAGAGAATGTTGAATAATAATAATAATAAAAAGGAATTTGAGATTCTGCTTAGGAAAGACGCATGGATATGTTTCCTCTTTTGTTTCTTTTAAAAATGTTATCTTTTTATCATCTATCATTATCATTTTCATAATGATTAATCAACCTAATTCATATATTTAAAAATTAACCTAAAATCTTAAGAATTTAACATGTGGATTCTATCAATTTTTTTCCTAATTTTGTCTCTTGATTTTTTCACATATCATCATCTTACTATTAGGCATATCTTTACACACACCAATTAGATTAACTTATCATTATCCTTATTATTATTATTATTATTACATCAAAAGTTAGAAATTTTTTCAAATGCATGTGTTGAATATTTACTAGCATGGTATTTGACAGTGTTGTGATGCGGCGGTAGTGATGACGATCTAGTGTTGTCGGTGACAGTACTATTGGTGGTGTTGACAGTGTCAAATGGTGTAGGTTGATGTAAAGGTGATAGTAAAATATTTTGAAAGATAAGCGCTTAAAGTGTTAATTATTAAAATAATGGTTTAAAGTGTAAATTAATTTATAGGAACAAATTTGGTAAGTTATAAAAATTTATTCCATAGTGGGTGTTTATTAAAAGCAATTTAGTACTTTCGTATGTAAATATTATATAACACTTTTCAAAATTGAGAGGTGTGATAATTTTTATAAACAAGTATAGATATATGAAAAACCTTTTTTGAACTACTTTTTGACATAACTTTTAAATATTAATAGCGCGTTAGTTGTTAACATTCGAGACAGCGTATTGACATTTCCACCTTACAAATGTTGAAGATGTGATTAAAACCCTATAGAATACCTAACCACTTTGACTGAAAATAAAATGTTTTTGTTTTCTTTTTTCTTTTTTTTTTATATTTTTTGTATTCTAAATATGATGAAAATTGGAAAAATCGGTTTTCACATTTTTAACACTTAGGTATAACATTTTTTTACAATATTAAAATTGTTTATCACAAAATGTTACATTGTCAATTTATGAAAATTACTCCTTAGTCTCATTAGATTAGATGTGTTCATTTTTTAATTCTAATAATCTTTAATTTTAAACTTTAACTTTAAATATATATCATTTGTGTTATATAAAAGGTTTTTTTAGAACGGTTGAAATATATATTAATAGAAGTAACCGTATAGTAAATTACTAGAGATCACAACCAAAGTACAATTACAATAAAATCACCAATAAAAAGATAGTACATAAGATAAAATAATAATAATAACAATAACTTGCTTGATCAAAAAGCTTCACTCGAGTCTTCAATCAATAGTCAATGGGCTCACTGTCCAATCCATCCAAGAACTATTATGTTTGTTGCTTCAATTCGTAATCCACAAAAAAGAAGTTGCTACAATGGCATTAAAAACCTCATCGTTTTTCTCTCGGATGTGAACAAAATTATTCCTAGTTTTCCATATAAACCACCACCAGACGAACAATATAGCTTTCAATCTAGAGTCTATATTGGGAGGCAGTTGGAGCGCGTCCACCCAGTCAAGAACAGCATTTGGTGACATCATCGAAAAATTCAATTTAACCCACTGCCTCACTTTATTTCCCGTTTCAATCATTAGCTTACAATTTTTGAACACATACAGAGACGTTTCAATCCTTCTTTCACAATAAAGGCAGCGAAAAGTATCAACATCCATCCCTCTTGAAAACAAATTCAAATAAGTAGGAATGGCATCACAAATTTATATAACTATTATTAAATAAAACTTGATAAAAGCTATATTAATAAAAACACTCTTAAAATATAATTAATTTATATAACTATTATTAAATATTATCAAACATAAAGATTTAATTTAAGTCATGTAAAAAAAAAGACTTTAAAAATCTAAAATATGACATTTAAAAATCTAAAATATGACATTTTTGAATGGAACGGTAAAAGTAACAGACTAATAAGTAAAATATACGAGTATTTACATATTTTATTATGATGTAATGATATGGTACTCAATTTAGGATTTTTTGAAATTGGAGTTTTGGTTGGATATTACTAATATTGTATCTTTTAGCCTTATAAATTAATAAAATACAGTAGTATAATTACTTTTTCTGGGAAAATATAATAGTGAGAATATCTTTGTCACTTTTTGCCCACTTGTGGTTATCTATTGGCTAAAGCTGCTTTTGGCTTAATGTATTTGAGAATTTTTTATGAAGATAATGATAGTTTCTTTACCTTATTGACCTACGTTTGATCTGATATCTTGATGTGTGATCTAGTGATTAATATTTGGTATTATAATAGTTAGGTTATGAAGGATCTTTATAACTAATAGTTATTATAGTTTGATTAGTATTATAATAGTGTCTAATGTTGATAGGTTGTCATCTGTATACCATTTAGAGCGCTTACAGTGTCACAGTTTGTCCTTGACCTATTTTAGGTAAAAGTAAATGGTGTACAACAGTACAGATCATCATTCAATGTTGATTGGTATGTAAACTAATCGTTATTGAAATTTGAAAACAATTTATGGAGCCATTGAAGTTACCATCATCAACGCTAGAATGAATTAAGCAACACTAGCATCGTAGTTGTGGAATAGGATGTTAGTGGATAATTGTTTGCTTTTGATAACTCAAGTTTAAATTTAAATTTACAATTTTCAATATTAAATTCAAATTTTTAGCAAGAACTAAAAAAATGCGCGATTCAATATGATAACAACTGCCCGGCAATTATTTGTATTGGATGGTGGTTACGGAGGATTATCAAAAGGAGGAGATTAATAATGATAAAATATTAATTAAACTAGTCTTGCAATATAAAGTTGGTGTTCTTTTGTTTAGATTGGTAGTCGAAATTTCTAAACAATGTTTGTTTGGATTATCGGATTTATAGTGGATAATTTATAAGAATGACTTTTATTGTATTTTGTAAAGGAAGCATCAAGTATGCAGAATGGACTTGTATTTGCTAAGTTGACTACTTTTAAGGACTTGGAAAGTTGGAAGTTGCATCACTGAAACTATTATATATTAAGAGGGTGTTTGGGATTGTGTTATAAATTGGTTATCTGATTATTGCGTTTGTAAAATGTAAATAATCTAAAAAAGTGTTTATATGAAAAAGTGATTATCGGCTATGAAAACACAGTTTTTGAGAAGCATGTACCTACATGCTTTTTCAAAACGCAGTTTTGAAAACGCATAATTTATTTTGAAAACGTAGATTTTGTTTTGTAATCGCAATATCAAACACCCCCTATAATGTTTTGTCATTAGGGTGATAGCTTAGTGGTTAGGGAGATTTTCACTTTGTGGTTTCTTCATAGGGGATCATGGGTTCAAATCTCGCCACATGTAGATGTGGTGAGGAGGTCTTAGCAATGTTATACTCATCAACACATAGGATAGCAAACCCTTTAGGGCATTGCCAAAATTCAAACCCGGCGTGGACGCATCAAAATTAAGGATGTTAGCCATTTATCCGCTCTGACTTTAAAAAAATAATAATAATGTTTTGATTTTGGATGTAAAGCTCAAAGATCTAAATATGTGAGAGGGGAACAACCAACCAACCAAATATTAGAGTATGTTGCCTCCGTATGTTTCCATTTTAAAATATGTATACTATTTAGGAACCGAACGAGATTTTAGACCCGTGTTCAGTGTTGGATACGGGGTTTACGATAGTATCAATATTAGATTTTCATACATTTAAGTTATAAAAGCTTATAATTTTGAACATATACGGTTCCAAGTGTTATACTTTGCAAGTTGTAGTACCATAATCATAGATTCGTCACTTTCATTATTAGTTGAGACATATTGATGAAATTGTTTGTCGTAGTCATTCCACAAGGCTCATGCTATAATAATTTTTCTATTATAAAATTTTTTGAAAACAGTTTTACTCACAATGTGATATTACTTATTGCTTGCCAAAAATCCTACTTCTACAATTGGTAGGTCACCGGGTTATTCAAATAAGTCGTGTTTTCCGTGGTTTTCCATGTTACAACTTCCGTACCAATTCGGTCGATCTATGAAAGATAATTAAAAATCAAAATATAAATGTATTTGTGATCCTGTAGTTGAATTCAAGTTTATGTATTTGATCATGATGCGAGTCTATAACACAAATAGGTTTATTTTTAATCATATGTTTTATGATAATTAGATAACAATTATGATTGTTTTCATATTCTTTGATAACAATTATAACTCTTGATTTTAATGACAATTATAACTTTAAACATTAATACACAAAGCTAATATATAAAAAAGGATAAAATTATGTACATTTTTTATTGAGAGATTATGGTGAAATTTTTTTAATTAATTAAATGAATTTAAATTTTTAAAAATTCTCTCAAGTTCATGGCTAAAAATAAATATAAATTTAGTATTCAGGGGTAAAAAGTGTAAATTATTAATGGAAACAAAAAAGTGTAAATTAATGAGACTTTTTCTACAAATTAATACAAATATTAATATAATAATATATTTGGATAATGATTATTAGGATTTTTAATTTATAGTTTATCTACATGATTATATACGCGAGAGTCAATTTTATAAAATCAAACGATTTGATTGATTAATAAGTTATTAATTCAACTGTTTTATAGTATACTCGTATATTAAGATTAAGATACCTAATATAACAAAAGAACACAAGTTTAATTAGAGGGGTTTAGAGTAAGAATATATAATGTGACAAGGGTGGGGCGTACCCGTATAAGAAAACATATTTTAGATTTCTTTGTTATTCATGAGTAATTCACGTTTTTAAAAAATAAATACAACACAATTGTTAATAAATATGATTATTGATATATTTTTTCACAATTTTCTTCCTATATGCTATATATAATACTGAGATATACATACTCCCATGTATTTTTAATATATATGAAAATGATTCACCCTCATATTTTTATGGATTAAAACTTTAAAATGTAAGAGTTCTATACTTAAGTTTAGGTGTACAATAACCATATACTCCTTAACCTCTTATAATATAAGTAGGGAGAAGGGAATATGAGGCTATTAGACATCTAAGTTGGATGAAAAATCTTTTGCATACCTTTTTTCAAACCATAAAAATCATGGAGGACCAAACATTTATTTAAAATATTAAAATAATGATATTTGAGGAATTTAATTTTCACCCAAATTAAATACATAACAGTCCTATAGTTACTTTTCTCGTATAAGTATATAGTATATTAGCAAGCAAAGATGTAAACACGACTACACGCGCGAGAGATACATATATTTTTCTCCAATAGTCCAATGAAGCAACTCTACAAGTTTTTGGAATCAACATTCAACAAAACTAGAAATGGGTTGATAATAACAAGGTTATTTAATAACTAAAATCATACTCGTACAATGCGACGGTGATAATGGTAATGGTAACGTGATGATTGTGGTAACTGGTAACTAGTATCAACAGTGAGTGGTGTAAGTTAATGATATAAAGTGTAAATATCATTAAAGGTATATTGGTTATTCAAATAGAATTATAAATAATGTTAGTTGTATATTATTAAGATTAAGGGTACTATAAGTATTTTAAATATAAAAAAATTAAAACAAAAAGAGGAGTTTACTATACTTTTTGAATTAACGATGCATGTTTTTGGTAAGTCAAATATATCATCCCAGCTATGGGTATAATGGTCAAACCATCAAGAACATATTGTATATACTTGAACAAAAACAAACAACTGGATTGTAAACTGTAACTAATTAAGCATTGCATTCTGGTGGAAGAACTTTGTATCTTGATTTGTCTTTGCAATAAGAGTAAATCATAACTTTGGTTCGAGCCCAATTTAGACCAACGGCTTGCTGCCTCGTTAGCGTTGTATATTCATTTCCATCAACCGGGTCCGCACTTGAAAGTGTTGATGTCTTTGAGCACAAGTCACTAGATGATGAATTTGTTTTTGACATCACACAACCTTCCATTTCGAGTTCTCCAAATGATGCAACGAATGGTGCATATGCATAGTTAACGGGGTATTTCCCTCCATGTGTGGCCCAGTCTGAACCGTCCCATATGGTTGCGTATAGTGACATTGGCTTTGATGGATATATAGAAGATGAGGCTTGGTTGTGAATTACTTCTCTTATCGGTACATTGTCGACGAGAAACCTGTACGTATTGCTTACGGAAATGTAATTGAGCATCAACAATTTCACATTCTATAGTGTATCCTTAAGCTAAAAGCCTAAAAACCTCATTCACATAGGCCGAACCATATACATCAAAGGGGTTACGAGTATCTATTTAGTGTAATTTTGTTTCCAAAATAATGTATTCTATATAGGTGTTACATGTCAAACAAATAACTAAATCTAAACTTTTAAAAGTTTATCCTAACAATACAACTCATAAAGAAGTATTTGTGTAACTAAATGATAAATGGAAACTACCAAAATGCTAAAAACTCTTAAAAATCGTTAATAACAGCCAAACAAAACCTTCAAAATCGTTAAATTTTGTAACAATGCGTATTATTTTTATTTTACGCCGATATAACTATATAAGGCTAGCGATAAAAACTTTTATCATACGAGTCCATTTTATGTACGTATACAATTATAGCAATTATCACGAACACATTTGTATATCTAACTTTTTCATCATATGAGTCCATTGTAAAATTTTACACAAAGCCTTCAAAAATGGTTAAACTTTAGGTTAAGTGATCATGATGAAACTTACACTATGTGATGGATGTTCCATAACATGCTATATTGATGAAACTCTTTAGTAGGATCAAACCAAAGGGAAAACTTTTCCTCTCTTCCTGTTTTGACACTTCCATTCCCATAAATATTTGTTTGAAGAACCCATTCCTTTCTCTTCTCATGGCCGAGCAATTCAAAGTCAATCTCATCATGGTTGTGTGGAAAAACATCTGAATTAGACATCTAAACATATATCAAGGTATGCAGATATATATTAGACATTTCACTAAACGTACATTTATAATAAATATTTTAATGACAATTGTGCAAAGAAAAAAAAAACTCACATAGAATGCTAGTACTACTCCTGAAGTTATCCCCATTGGCAACTTAATTGCAGCACTAAAGAATCCGTGGTGGTATCTATCTTTTGACACCAATCCAGAACCTATAACCATGTCCGAAAAATGGGTTCAAGTCATGAGTACAATATATGTATTATTAAGAGTTAATTGAACAAATCAATCCTGGTGGTTTACAGTTTACACATTTTCATGATTTCATCCCTCAAAACCTTAGATTTATTTTTAATAGATTTCATTTTTCCTCTTTACTTTTTTTTAACACCTTACATTATTTTGAAGGATGAAAAAAACGAAAAGTGTGTAGAGTTTTATAACACCTTACATCCCTAAAAAGATGTAATCTGCTAAAAGAAAGTAGATAAAGAACGACATTCACTAAAAATAAGGTAAGGAATAAAAACCACTAAAATGTGTAAGTTATATGGATAATTTGTACAATTAACTCTATTATTTATGTGTTTTTGTATTAGTATGAATAAAACAAATAAAACAATTATTTTTGTCTAACTAAAAATCGTTATGCATTATGTTTTGGTATCAATGAATCATGAAACTTATCATATTAATTGATTACATCTTTAATGAATTAGTTTTATATATTTCTTTAGTTATTTTATATATTTTTGCTACATGTATCAGTTTTATATATTTGTACTTTGTGAATTTTCGTGTAGTTTTACTTTCAAACTTGTTTTAAAAGAACCTTACCGTGTGTGTTTATATACTTATATACTTTTACCTGAAGATTTGTCTAAAATAATATCGGTATATGATCCATTGCTTTTTGTATAAATGTTTGAAGCTCCATAATAAGTTGACAACTTTTCTCCAATGAATGTTGGATGAAAACGTTCTGTTAACCGCTCGACATTTGGAGGACTATAAATTTGCCCTCGAGACGAAACCAGGATCAAAAGGTAGCTACTACAAAAAAGAAGACGTGTGAGATGAAACCTTTGTAGCAAAAATGACATTTTGTGGAGTTGAAGAGGATACTTCATTGTTGGAAGGGATGTTCTTGGTTTATATATACTTGCTTTTTGTGGGTTGGTTGGCTAGCTATTTAATAATGATCGTTTATTTCCCGAATTTGGAACCTGTTTTTACAATTAAGATAAATCTTTATAATATGATGTAACAAAACGATGTAACACATGAAATGTAGTAGCTAAGCAACTATCTCTAATCTATATGCTATAGGGACAAGAGTGATATGAGGGACGGGGAAGTGCATGTTAATATAACGGATAAGGTTATTTTAAAGTTATTTATAACTTTATTGGTAAAGTACGTTGTTAATTGTAACACTCTTGAATTAAAATTAAGGGTCAAGATTTAAAAATGTCTTTAAATTTTAACCTTTGATTTCAATCCAAATATTAAGATGCTTTTAATAGTAAACTTGAAAGTAATTTTAGAGAATCTTCATTTTAATATATATGAAAACAATGTAAAAAAAAAATTTACAAAACAGTGTTCTTTAAAAAAAAAAATTTGAAAAACTATATGTTTTTTCTAGAAAACAAAAAAGTATGTATTTTCCTAACTAAACGTGCGATTTGTGTTTTCGAATAATTTATTTAGCATATACCCCATTCTAAGGAAAAAGTATAGATAAAGAAAATGTTTGAAACATTAAGATAATGCATATGTGTTAATTATAATATCATATTTTATATGGTGAAGATTAATCATCGCCCAAGTGGTTTAACTGACATTGAAATGCATGTCAAGTGTCTTGCATTGATATTGTGTACGTACTTAGCCATTGAAAGTGTCAATGTCGGGATATATCATAGAAAAAGAATAAAAATAAGAAATAAATGAAGTAATGTAAATGGCATTTTGATCAATTCGTTACTTATACAGTTATACGCTATAGTTTTATTTACTAGATTTTAGACCCGTGTCAAATACACAGGTTTTATAACACTATCAACATAATATAAGAATAAGTATATGGAACAAAAAAATTTTATATATTAAATGTAAAAATATACTTATACAAAATTTGAGATATTCAAATATATATACTGAATGCTAAATTATATCAAGGTTGGATGATATAGTAGAGTTATTATTATACAAACTCCTCCAAAAAACAATATCTTAACTTTAATTACACAATTAATCGAGTTCTCATTTATTTCTTTTAAAAAAGGTAATATTATTTTCGTTAGTCATAGTTGTCAAGAACAATAAAAGTATCAACTGATTTGTGGGTTTTCAATGATTTTGTGTTGTGATTTTATTTGTAAGACCCAGTTTATATAAGAAGTATTTATATCCTAAATATAGTTTGATTCCAATTACTAATAACAACAATGATTAACCTAATTATAACAACAATATTACAATCAGTTTGATTACAAATAATAATATAAAATAAAATATTGATATAAATATTAATTCGTATTAATCCAAATATTGCAATCTCTCTAATTTTAAGCGATATTTTGTTATTAGATAGACATTATGCAATACAGTATTAATTATTTTTAAATTGGGTTAAAGTGTTAATTGGTGATGAAAAACCAAAAAAGTGTAAATTAATTTAGACATGTATTGAATTACTTCATTTTGAGAAATTAAGGGTTGTGATTGGTCAATTGAGATTAGATCAGTTGCCTTTTAATATATATATATATATATATAGATTTTAGACCCGTGTCAAATACAAAGGTTTTACAATAATATCAATATAAGAATTAATATATGGAACAAAAAAATACTTATACGTTATATGTAAAAATATACTTAAAAAATAATTGAGATATTCAAATGTAAATACTGAATGTTAAATCATATTAAGGCGGTGGATAGTGTAGCATAGTTTCTATTATACAAACTCTTACAAAAAAAGCAATATCTTAACCGTGATTACACAATTGATTGAGTTTTCATTGATGTCTTGCAAAAATACTAATTTTATTTCGTTAATGGTGACCCATATTTGGTTGTTAGGAAAAATAACAGTAGCAGCTGGTTCGTTTGGTTTTTAATGATCTCAGGTGTTGTGATTTTATCTGTAGGGTTTAGTTTATATACGAATAATTTATATCTATATAATAAATAAAACGAAACTCGATCATGCGATTTTTATGTTTAGATAAAGATATAACTTCATAAATGATAAATATAAAGACTGGCTTTGAATTAATTAGTCTTAAATATATATTTTATTTTATAAATTATAATTAGTATAGTATATCTACATAAATATATAGCCATTTAAAGTGTCAATGTCGGGATATCATAGAAAAATAATAAAAATAAGAAATAAATGAAGTAATGTAAATGGCGTTTTGATCAATTCGTTACTTATACAGTTATACACTATAGTTTTATTTATAAGTATCAAAATTTTAAATTAATGCTTTTTAAAAGTTGATTTTTTTTTACTATTTTATTATTAATAATATATATATAAGCTTGTTTGTCTCATGTAATTCATACTAACTTATAATTCATACTAACTTATACACACCACCTATAGTGGGCTGAGTAAGTTTTCCCCTTCTGATCTCTAGATGATAGGGGTTTCTCATTGAGGGTTTAATTTGGGAAGATGTATATGTTGAGTGAGCTCTTTAACACGAACCAGTTAAGATAACGTAAATTAAATCTCATGATATCTGTGATTAATTCACACCTTTAAAAAAATACACAAAATTATATGTTATAATTTTATTGACAAGTAAATGATAATTAATATTATAACTTCTGCATATAAACCATGTTATTAAACTTTGTGTGATCAAATTATACTTCCAAAAAAGGAGATAGAAGTTTTTTTTATAATAAGTTTATCTGGGATTCAAATTGGATATACGAATAAACATGTAGTTAAATCCAAATTTATCATTTAAAATAAAAAATATTGTTATACGTGATAAAACAATGAAAATGAAATAAAATGAAAGTAATAAAATTTTGACATGATCTCAATTTGCTATAAAACATATTACTCCTTCAATTAGTTATTTATTAGATTTTAGACCCGTGTCAAATACACGATTTTTATAACATTATCAATATAAGATTTAGTATACGGAACAAAAAAAAAACTTATACGTTAAATATACAATTATACTTAAAAAAGTTGAGATATTCAAATGCTAATACTGAATGCTAAATAATATCAAGGCTGAATGGTGAGCAAAGTTTCTTTCATACAAACTCTTATGGAAAAGCAATATCTTAATTTTGATTACACTATTGACTGAATTTTCGTTGATGTCTTGCAAAAATGTAGTTTTATTTTCGTTATACACGATTGTTAAAACAATAAAAATAGCGGCTGATTCGTGGGATTATCAAAGATTTCGTTTTTTGTGATTTTATTTGTATGTTTAATTTATATAAGAAGACTCTATATCATAAATATAGTTTGATTCCAATTACTAAGAAAAACAATGATTATCTTAATTGAAGTCTGGTTACAATTACTAATAACAATAATTTAATTTGATTACAATTAATAATATAAAATAAACTAATGATATAAAATATGTAACCTTCCTAACTTTTAACTATATTTTGTTATTAGATAAATATCATGCAATAAAGTGTTAGTTATTTTTAAATTGGGTTAAAAGTGTAAATTGGTTATAGAAAACCAAAAAGTATAAATTAATTATGACACATGTTGATTTACTTAAATTTGAAAAATTGAGAGTTGTGATTGATCAATTAAGGTTATGTCAGTTATCTTTTTGTATATATAAAGATTTATTATTATCTACATGTACAAAATAACGCAGAGTTTGATTTGAATTGTGATTCTTACATTCACCTTTTGTTTCAAAAAATATATCAATTAAAGTTAATTAAAAAATTGAAATACATTTATATTAAATAAATACCGAATAAAATTAAAATAAGTAAAAATAAAACATAAAACGATTTAAAAAAATAAGACAAAAAGTTGTAGAAGAAATGCGTAAATATCACAACTTAATCAATACGAAAGTTAAAGAAGAAACATATGAAAATTAACTCCATATAAATATTGATTCTAGTTTACCTTTTTTTTCAACTTTAGTTAAATAAAAGATTCGCAATTTTTTTAATAGCTAAACTTACTACAAACACAAACAACAACTTTATACGAAACAATTTAGAGTTAGCTCAACAAAAAAAGAAACAAAAAGTGTACAGTATATAATTTGAAAAATACATAACAATTCATCAACAAAAACCATCTCGAACGTTTTGATTTTCCTCGGGTTGTTCTACTCCGAAACAGTCCATACATGCACAACATGGAGTCGTAAATAATGGTTAACATGTGTTGGTTTAAGATCTTTAAGATGAACTAATGTTGTCTTATCTTTTGTTGTTAAAGAAGAAACCATAATGAACCTATAATGGATATCAAAATAATGATTAAATAATGAACCTATAAAAGAGATAATAATAACAATAACATAAAAATTTAATGTTAAATAATAATAATAATGATTAAATATGAACAAAGTATATAAATAAAATAAAAAACCCTTTGGGTAATTGATCGTAGCTCTTTTTTTCGGCCGTATTTTTTTTTTTTTTTTGGTTTAGAATATGTGAAGGTTTTTTTTGTAGGTTGTATATATATAGACAATAAAATACTAATAATTTTTAGGAGTCTTTTTTATTAATAATATAAAAGTCGGCCTTAATAAATATAACTATTAAATAAATATTAAAAAAATTAAAATTAATATGGAGGGAGGATTAGGCTCAAAGAGGGGAATTAGGGGGACAAATCTACCCCAACTTTCTCTTTTAGTTATATTATAGATAATAATAATAATTAAATTATTTTTGTTAACAACAAACAGGGTAGTACATGTTTATCAGTTTTTTTGACCGGCGGAAAAACTTACACTTCTCTTAAAATTGATATATCTACCTCGAGTTTTAATTCCGGTAAGGCGGTAATGTCCTAAAGAATTGGTTTTCTCATGTCTAATATTACAAAGACCCCTTTCCCAATTATTTTTTATAGTATTTGAACCCTTACCCGCTAGGAAAACACTCTAACTACTGTACCATGTTTATCCTAATTGTTATTATAATCATATTAATTTTTTGAACGGCTCTTAATTAGTTATATATCCAATTCATTAGTTTCAGCTTATTTGCTGATAAGAAAAAATACTTTGTTGTATTATTAAGTTGAAATATTTGTATTTGCAAGAATGAAAAGGACATTTTTTTTATTTTGGAATAAAGCATGACAATTATGTAGTGTTTAGCTGCTGTTTGGATGTTTACAGCTGTTTAAAAATTGAAACAAAAGGTTCCATTCATGGTTTGGTGGCATACATGACATAATTGGTCCAATTTTTTCCATAGGCAACTTGCTTTTAATTCATTAATATTGTGATAGCTTAGCTTGTTAGGCAAAAGTGTTAAAAATCAGCTGGACACCATAGTAGACCAAAGTCATATCTTGTCAAAAAATTTTAAGACAATAGTTGTATAAAATTAAAAGGTAATTTCAAAGTAAAACTCTATTAACAATAGAGTTGTAAGCTGTAACCAGTTGATCGTAAGTAATTAGGAAAACCAACAAACACAAAACAGATAAGGCTACCCCCAAACTTTGAAGACCACCAACTAATTCCTTAATTCACATTACACTATGTCTAACACATAAAAGACTACCCAAATCTAAACAAAAAAAGTCTCTATGTATAGTATAAAGTACTAACTATTTATTTTTACCCGTTTTTAGTTTTATCATTTAAAGAGATTATATCTTAAATTTTGTCCCCCGTCATAGTAAACCTTTATGCACATAAATCTTTTAATTTTTGTCTAAATCAAAATTTTCATTATCAGTTTTCATTAACACCAAACTTTTGGTTTCTCATGTTTCTATCGAACAACTTTCACACGTATATGATTTTACCAGTTTACATTTGGTATTGATTATTTTCTTTTTCGTTATATAGGACGTTTTTTAATTAATACATAATAATTTTAAGGAAAATGATAAATTCTCCTAACCAAATAACCTAATAATCCTTCTAATACGTTAAGAAGGTAACAAGTGGTATCCACTAATTCTCTTTCCTAATATTGCCCCATGATTTTTCCACATGTTATCATCTTGTTGTTAGGAGGATTTTTAGGCCAACTAGTTAAGTATATTAATCATTTTTCTAATTTTAATCATCGTTACATTTCACTTTAATGTAACAATTAAAGCAAGATATCATCCTTAGAGTATCATTATTTGCACTAGTATGGTTACTCTTTTATACATCTTCTTATTTTTTTTTTCTTATATGTTTTTTTTTATTCCTGCTACATGTTTTATTGTTATTTCAAATATTTTGATATAAATGTATCTTTATTATTTCACTAAAGGTAATATATTTTATTTGTATTTAAAACTTTGTCGTATAAAAAATATTATTTTATTTGTATTTAAAACTTTGTCGTATAAAAAATATTTTTTTTCCAGTAATACACGGATATAGGAACTAGTATTAGTCGATTTAAAAATATATATATATATATATAAATGGTATTGTAGTTGTATTTGGCTCAAGGATCAAAGTTAAAGTTAATAAAGGGTGTGTTTGGTTTATAATTATGATATTGAAAGATTTATTTCATTCCCATTGATGTAATTTGTTAATGACATTACATATATGTTCTTCATTCTTTATTTGTTCAAAATGATAGAGATTTTATTATAATTGTTTAACGAGTCTCTCACACGAAAGGGGATGTTACAAATGGCGATGATGGTAACGAAGGCCACGAGCTGCAGTGATTGTCGTAGTTGAAAATCGCAAGAAAACCAAATTGTCTGGACAAAAAAAAAAAGAAGGCGTATTTCTATATATTGTTCTTGTTATTATATGAGTTTGATGATACAAAGTCTAACAAATTACTATTGATGAAGTGTTGTTACGTGCTTGTAAAATTAACAAAGTCTTTACTTTTAAATCTTAGTTTACATCTTATCCCTAGATCCAGAATCTGAGATCTAGATATGAGATCGAGACAAAGCCATCAAGAAATTTTACAAGGGTGGAAACTTTGGGCCGGGGTCCTTTCGGAAGAACCCTAACCTTTGGGTAGTATGAGTAAAGTTATCTACATCATACCTCCCTCAAACACCGGCTCTTGCCGCAATTGAGTATTGTTGTCGTCGTCTCTACTTGTAAATATAATACGGAGCATCACAATGTAGTTATACATGGTTTACATGTTTTAGTTTGGACCCTAACCCATCGTAACACATGCGTGTAGACGGCATTGTTTGTTCAAGTTAGGCTCAAGATATATGTGGCCCACTGGTCCTGATAGCTATTTTAGTTGTTTTTTTTACCTTTTAATAATGGTTGAATATATAGAAAGAAAAACTATATAAACTTTTATTTCAATATGATTATGATTTGATACAATGGTGTTCATATTGTATGCTAAGCAAGTGTGAAACTGAAAGTTATAAAACTAATGTAAGCGATATGTAACTTATATTCAAAATCAGCCAAAAATGAAATAACAAACATTGACTTTAGGTATATATATATAGTTTAGCTCAACCTCCTAACCTTCCATTTTGACTCTTTTTTATTTTGTGTGTTTGGCATGTCAATAAGCTAGTTTTTCTATTATATTTTGTTTTTCTCTTATATCTACGGACTACGATACTGTCAAAATATATATCAAATGTATCTGGAATGCCAAGCATCATCCTATCACTACAAAAAATACTACTTTTGGCGACCAAAAAATTAGCGACGCTAAAATTCTCGTCGCCAAATCCCACAAAACGACAAAACAATCGGCCGAAAGACTTTGAAAGTCAAACCTTGGAATGTCGTCGCCAAAGTCGTCGCTAACGGCGTCGCTAACCATATTTTCATTTTCATTTCGAATTAAATTATGCATTGGTCAATGAAAAAATAAAGGTGTCGCTAATGGCGTCGCTAAAGTCGTCGCGAAATAGTTTAATTATTTTTTTTCTTTTCTCGTTCTCCCTCCAAACAAAAGAATTTCCCGCCAAATTTGTTTGCGACGCTCTTAGCGACGACATGTCGTCACAAAAATAATTTTTATTTTTGATTTTTGTTTTTGTTGTTTCCCTCCACCCAAAAAAATTTCCCGCCTCCTTTTGCGACGCTCTTAGCGACGACAATGTCGTCACAAACATAATTTTTATTTTTGATTTTTTGTTTTTGTTGTTTCCCTCCACCCAAAAAAGTTCCCGCTTCTTTTTGAGACGCCATTGGCGACGAAATAATCGTCACAAAACATTTTTTATACATTAAATACTTTAAATATACTTTAAAACTAACTTATCAAATACTAATTTATAATTTTTAAGATGATATATAATTTCTGAAACTATAAATAATTTTAAATACTAATTTATATTATATTTACGAATTAAGTATAATATATTGTATTGTTTATTAATTATTTAAAAACATAATGTGTTAAATAAATAATTATACAAAATTTATATTAAATTTTTTTAAAAAAAGTTATTTGGGCCAGTTAAGCCCAAATTGATTCGGAAGAAACATATAAGTCCCGATGGAATCCAAAAGAAACGTATTAGGCCAATTAAGCTTTTACAGGTGAGCAAGAATCATATTGGGCCCATCAGGCCCAAATAGATACTAAAGAAACATATTAGTCCTGATTCAGTTCGAAAGAAAGATATTAAGTTTGATTAAATGAGTAAAAAAACATATTAGTCTCGAATGATGAGAAAGAATCATATTGGGCCCATCAAGCCCAAAAACCGCCAATGATACAACTGATAAATACATACTTATCGATGAATGAAACAAGAATCATATTGGGCCCATCTGGCCCAAATAGATTCGAAAGAAACATATTAGTCTTGATTCAATATGAAAGGATCGTATCGGGCCCATTAAGCACAAATAGATGAGAATATGATCATATTGGGCCGATCTAGCCCAAATAGACACGCAAGAAACATATTAGTCTTGATTCAACATGAATGGATCGTATGAGGCCCGTTAAGCACAAAAAAATAAGAAAAGAATCATATTGATTCAACTTTAAATATATTAATTTTAAAAATGATATAGATAATTTCAAAAACCATATAGAATTTTTAGATACTAATTTATATTATAGATAATTTCAAAAACCATTTAAAGTTTAACTTTTAAATGTATTAATTTTAAAGATGACATATGCTTTCAAAAACTATATATAAGTTTTATTGGGCCTCAATGAATGAGAAATAGACATAAGGTTCATACTAGTCCTGATTCAATATGAAATGATCGTATCGAGTCATTAAGCACAAACAAATGATCAAAGAATCATATTGGGCCACCTGGCCCAATAGAATACGAAATAAACATAATAGTCTTGATTCAATATGAATGGATTTTATCGGGCCCATTAAGCACAAACAGATGATAAAAGGATCATATTGGGCCTACATGGCCCAAACAGATACAAAAGAAACATATTAGTATTGATCCAATAGGAACGGATATACAACTTGTCAATGAATCATCCTCGGTCGTCTGAATACGAAATAATATGGATGGATCATCTTGGGCCGTCTTTCATTTCGTTCATATAGTTTGAAAGAATATAAGTGGGTAATTGTTAATAAACTAAGTATTATTAATTAATTAAGTAAATAAGTATTATTAATTAGTTAAGTAGGGTGTACGCAGGAGGAAAAGACAAAGTAAACCTATCGGCGACGACAATGTCGCCGCGCACGACGTCGCGAACCAAAAAGAGAGGGGTTAATACCCGCCTTTTCCGATCTAGATCTATTCCTCCCCTCCAAAACTTTCTCGCGCCGTTTCACACCCACCACCACTCTGTACCAAAATCCACCACAATTCCACCCAAAATCCACCCTTATCCGACCATATTCGTCACAACCAACACCAATCCCGACCACCGCACCCTTCTCAGCCACCACTACGCTCGCCGCCGGTAACTAATCTTTTTTTTTTGTTTCTTTTTCTTTTTATAGTTTATATGTATATGGTTTAATATATATGTATATATTTTGTTTTGACCACCATAGCTCCGCCGCTGTTCACCACCGCCGCCGTCGTTTGTCTCTTTTCACAACCACTGCCGTCGTCCTGCTGTTCACAATCACCACCGGTAATTTTTCTTTCTTTTTCTTTCTTTCTTTTCCGATTTACTGTATATTATTATCAATAAGTATATATTTCATATATACTAGAAATAATTGGTACCTCTGTTTATTTACCTTTGCATACAAGACAATGATGAGTAAAAAAAATTATATAAACTGTTTTCTGAGTAAAAAATTATATAAAAATTATATAAAATTACCAGCCATGGTGAAGAGACATTCAAGTCTAAAATACGTAACTTGTTATTATGTTAAAGTCTGAAACGTTTAAGAATTTGTTAATATTGTCAGATTGTCAGACTTGCTGGTATATAAATTAATCTTGACTAACTTGAATTCCTAAAATAAAGGTTTGAACTTTGAACAAAGGGGTTGTAGCAGGGACGAGGGTGTGATCTATCTGCTAGTTTCGTCTTTGCCGAAAATTATGTGTTTCTGTTCTGCATCTGTTCTGCTTCTGTTCTGTTATTTTCCGTGTGTTCGAGCGTACTTAGACCCTGACATCTCTACCCCAATAATCGAGCTTTGCTACTTCTTTAAGCAACTTTGTGCTCGAACCTTGATGGTACCTGACATGGAAAAAGCTAAAGAAAAGCTCATCCAAATTTTGTGTCATTTCGAGCTAATATTTCCTCCGTCATTTTTTGACATAATGATTCATTTGGTTATGCATTTGCCCGAAGAGGCCATTCAAGGTGGGCCTGTTTACATGCGGTGGATGTATCCATTTGAAAGATACATGAAAAAGTTGAAGAATTATGTCAGAAATAAAGCGAGGCCTGAGGGTTCTATTGCTGAGGGATATGTTGCAGACGAAGCCGCCACTTTTTGTTCAAGGTATCTAGATGGTGTACAAACAAGATTTAATCGGCCAGAAAGAAATGAGGATGCTCCGATCCCCACTCGTGACTTTTTTGTTTTCAAATCCTTATGTACACCTATTAGTAAAGGTGTTGATACGCAGTTGGATCCCAAACTAAAGACGAAGATAGATTGGTTTGTTCTTAACAATAGTTCGGAGATCGATGAATACAAGAAGTAAGTTTATTTACCAATGGATCGTTTTTCCTTACCTTATCATTTTGACGAATTATACTAATTTCGTGAATATCTGCAGTGAATTTACCAATCTAATGCCGCCTGGGACTAATTTACAAACAACGTTTCCTGGCTGGTTTAGTGACAAGGTAAACACATGCAATACTCTTTCAAAATAACAATATGTCGTATCTAATCTTTCAATTTCTTTTTTTTCATAGATCAAATGTATGCGAGTAAATGACGAATCTAGCGTAAGTGATGAGTTATTTGCTTTGGCGAATGGACCAACAAGTGTAAACTCATACACGGCTTGCATAGTTAACGGTGTGAGGTTCGTGGTTGAAAGTCGAGACTCACGCCGAACAACTCAGAACAGCGGGGTTTCAACAACCGATTCTAAAGGAACCACGTATTATGGTGTGTTGGAAGATATTCTGGAGCTGTGCTATATAAAAAAATGCAAGGTTGTTTTGTTTAGTTGTAAATGGTACAAAACCGATAAACAAGGTTGTGTCACCAAGAGTAACATAACGAGTATTTGTACTCGGTATGAATGGTATAAAGAAGAGCCATATCTTCTTGCAACGCAGGCAAATCAAGTCTTTTACCTTGATGACCCGGTTAAAAGAAAAGGTGCATCTGGAAAGTATTGGAAGGTTGTCCAAGAGGTTCATCATCGGAAGATTTGGGAGCGAGATATCAACGCAGGTGATATTGAAGTGGATCTTTTACATGGCAGCAATTCATCTGATATTTTGTTGTCGGCTAACTTGGATAATGTGCCATACACGGGTTTGAGTAGTGGCGAACCAATAATAATTGAAGATGCTCCCGCTATGGAAAATGCCATGGAAGAAGATCTGCTAGACGATGATGACGACACAGATGATGGTGACACGGATGATGATGACATAGATGAACACACAGACGACGATGTGGAAAATGAATGTGAACCACACGTGGATATTAGTTATGATTCTGATTGATCTTGCGTTGTAATTTGTAAAAGCACGTTATTGTAATAATTTGTTTGATCTTGATTGATGTACACATGCATTATTTAAATGAATATTAATTACCGTTCTATTTGGCATTATGTTTGTATACTTGTAATTTTTACAGATGGCAGCAGTGCTCCCCTCGTCTCACGGTGGCGACTGTGGGGGTGATCCCCCAGGTGGTGATGGTAATTGGCAACCACAATCGGGGTGTGCGGCGAGCGGTATGACAATTTTCTGTACCATTCTCTTTACATGAATTTAATTACATGTATGTTTGATTTGTTTTTGCTGAACTTAATTACTTGTATTTTTGATTTGTCCATCTTATATTTGTAGGCGCAAAGGAGGGGCGAAAGAAGAACAAGAACCTTAGCCTTAAGGCGGCACACAAAAAGTCGTCCAAAGAAGTCCTTGACATTGACTTTGAAAAAGGGTGAAGAGGGACCTACATTGCTGTTGGTGTTAACAGCGATAACTTCAATTCTCTGGTCGGGACAATCATCTCAAAGATCCCGTATTACTTTCCTTCATGGGCGTCCATTCCTCCCCAGTATACCTGCACCATCTATGACGAGCTGCAGGTTAAGTGTTTTTAGTGCAATATTTGTTGTATTTTGTGAAAGTATAAAGTTGTCTTACTTGTACTTATATTTTTGCAGGCTTGGTATGATGTGGACTCCCATATCTATGGCCCGCAAGGGAAGTTCATCAAGATTGGATTGAATAAGTACTTTGCAAAGATATATCGAGATCAGAAGTACAAGTTTAGCCAAACCCACTTTGAGGCCAGAGGGGGGGTAAAGAATGGAGTTGCACTTAGGACATCACCTCCAGGAGATGTGTCTGCTGATTACTGGGAAAAGTTTGTGGACTTCAAGATTTCAGATGCTTTCCAGAAACGGTCTGCTGCTAACAAGAAATGTCGATCAAAGCAAACCATTAAAGTCCGTCATGGAAGAAAGAACGGGGCTCAGATCAGATTCAATAACGTAAGTTATTTTGTTTTTATAGGATAGTTGTGACATTGTAAAAAAAATACTAACCTTATATTTTTTTTCATGTATTTACAGAAAGGCGTTAGCCCAATTGATCTGTACAAACGCCACCGGACCAAGAAGGGTAGATTTACCGAGCCCGAGGCTGAGGAACTTCATGTATGTTTTTATTACTTGTATAACGTTTATGTTTAACATACAATGTTTGCATATTTATAACTTGGGGTTATTTTTGTCTTGTAACCATGTAGAGGCGGATGGAGGAAATGAAGAATGACCCGAATTGCATGTTGACTGAGGAGGAGATCATGGAGGAGGTGTTGCAGCCGCGCCGTGGGTGGACCCGGGGGTATGGACCAAAACTCCCCCAGTCCGCCTTTGTATGTGAGGCCTCTTGTAGCCGTTCTCAGCGCATGTACACGCTTGAAGAGATGCAAGAGTATGTGGCAACCTACACCGCACCCCTTTGGAAGAAGCTTGGTATGGCCCCGTCGACCTCGAAGAATGCAAATGACGAGGAAGATGATTTGGAGGATTATGGGGCTAGTGATGACGAGGAAGATGATGGAGAGGAAAGTGGTGGAGGAGAAGATGATGGGTCGGCGGATGCTTCAATGTAGGTTGTGAAACTTTAGAACTTAGTGCTTTTGGTAAAACTTTGAAACACTTTGACATGTTTAACTCTTTGAATGTAGGTTCCCCGTATGATCCTTGAACTTAGATCTTTTGGTAACACTAGCTTTTGAACACTTTAGTTATGGTAACTTAGGTACTTTTAACTTAGTTGTAACTTTGTTGATGTTAGGATTGGTAATTTAGTTTTTTGTTGATGTTAGGATTGGTAATTTAGTTTGTTGTTGATGTTAGGATTGGTAATTTAGATTGTTGTTGATGTTAGGATTGGTAATTTAGTTTGTTGTTGATGGCGTAATTGTTTTTGATGTTGTAGATTGCAAGTTTGTTGTTGTTGATGATGATGTTGTAGATTGCAAGTTTGTTGTTGTTGATGATGATGTTGTAGTTGTAGTTACTAGAAAACAGGTGTTAAAAACAGGTTTTGGAAGCTGAAAATTGCCCGGAAAAACCGGGTGGAATTCTGGAAATGCAGCAGAATGCTGCCTAATTTTCTGCAGATAGCGACGCTTTTAGCGACGCCTTTTGTCGTCGCTAAGTTAATTCACAAATTTGTATTATGCACAGCGACGTAATTAGTGACGCTTCTGGACGTCGCAAATCATTTAGTGACGACAAATAGCGTCGCTAAATCCGTCGCTAATTTATTTTCGATTTTCTTTTTTCTTTATTTTAAAAATACATGGGCGACGACAACGTGCGTCGCTAAATCCGTCGCAAATTTTTTTTAATTTTCTTTTCGCTTTATTTTTTAAAGCAGCTGGGTCCCATTGATGGCGTAGCAAACTGCGTCGCTAAAAGTCTTAGGAGACGAACTTTCAGCGACGTTTTATTATCGTCACAAATTGCGTCGCTGAATGGTTTTGCGACGACAAGGTAGGTGTTTCGCGACGACAATAGGCGTCGCTAAATGCAGTATTTCTTGTAGTGCTATGTTATTTTTTGAATTCGATAGGAGATACTATAAACGTTTTTCTTGGTTTTCATTTAACTCGTGATACAACCTATTCGTTTGTTGGTTTTAAGTTGTCGCATTTTACGTATACTAATACTTCGTACTTTATATTTTCAATTTCTGTATATACCATGAGAATATACTAGATTATATCCCGCATAATACGCGGATAAACATATATAACTAATAAAATACTAATATTTCATGATGATATATTGACAAATTGTAAATAAAAAGAGTTGAAAAAAAAATAATTTTATATCTGTTAGAAAAGAATTGCATGATGTAGATATAAAGAAAAAAAAAAGATTTTAGTGATCAATTGTTCACATACTTAATCTTTGTATTATATTTATATCATTTTATAACAAATATAAATAAAAGGTGTTGAAATTTGGCGATGTTATCATTTTTATAACTTTTTATTTTTTGATTGATCTAGACGCTATGTATAGTAGATATATGTTTTATTTAGATATAAAGGTAAATACTTATAATTATAACTAATAATTATTACGTTATATAAATAAAACATGTATAAAGTCATATATATTAACAACTAAAAAAATCAAAAAAATTATTTTTTAAAAAATAATATTAAGTTTATGAATTAATTTCCATAATTATATCATTAAATCAATTGCTTTCTATAATTATAAATTGTAGAAACTTATTTTCCATAATTAATGACCATATTTAAATATATTAAATTTAAATTAAATATAAAAAGGGTTATAAAAGGTAAATGACATCATTAATCTGATCTAATGGTTCTAATTAAAAGTTCTTTATCCAAGGGTCTAAATTTCTTAATTTTAAAATTAAGGTTTTTCTTTTATATATATTTAGAGATTATATTCAGTTGGATCCATATATTTAAAGCAAAAATAAAAAGCTATAATAAGTTGATTTAGGATCGGTTTGAGATTTTTAATGGCTATAGGGGAGACTGAATCCTGAAGTCCTTTTCTTAGAGTATATAATAAAATCATTTTCATTATTCGAACTTAAAACCAACAAAAATAGACTATAAACATTATAAATAAATAGACTTAAATAAAAATTATCAACGTTTGGCATGTTTTTGAAATGTTTAATATCGACGACGTTCACATTTCAAAAAGTTAGGTAGCGGCGGGCCGGCGGCTGTTTTTATCTTGTGGGAGATGAAGGCTATATGGTCGGTTTGTTTACAATTCAATGATTCATTGTTTAAATGTTTACTTTATGGTGCATTGGTGCCTAATTCTATTTAGGCCTATAGCCCAATAAACAACCCAATATATGAAGTTGGGGGCCTTTGCTTTTGGTGGACTTTAGGCAATCGCCTAACTCATTAAGCTATTTGGGCCGGCTCTAAGTTGATTATCACTGCTACATTATAAAACATTTATTTTTTTAATTTTTTCAATTTTAAGTAAGTAAAAACTTAAAAATACTCCTATCAAGAAATCTCAAGCAATCATTTTTTTTTCTCTCTTCTTAAATCTCAACCACTCATTTTTATCTCTCCTAAATAAATCATTTTATTCCTTTATTTCATTTAAAATATTTTATTTCAAAAACCGTACATTGATAAATTATAACAATCATATAGGTGTTCTTAAAATTTCATGCTCTTTCTTTAGAGATGTCATTCAATATACTTTCAACAAATTTTTAAATCTGATAACGGAGCCCGTATGGCTAAGGCATTTGGATATCACACTCTATGACCTATCACTTCTTATGATCTATCATACTCTATGACCTATCACCTCCAGCATCTCACCGCCGCAACGCACGGATACTTTGTCTCGTTCTCTTATGAAACCTGTATGTATGTGTATGTAATTTTTTTTTTTTGAACAACATAAAATTAAATCTCTATCTCTATATATAATAAAACAAAATTATTTTTTATAGATATTATTAGAAAGTTGTTGATGTGGCAAATCCATATTTCACTTAAAAATTCTTTTTATTTAATTATGATGTCATATATATAAATAATATATAAATAGCCTAAAATTATCAATCATTTGTTTAAAGAATAAAAAATCTCTCTTATATAATATCACAAATAAAATATTTTTTTTTATTTAATTGATTTATTAACTATATAATTATTGTTTTAGTTGAATTATTAGATTTATATCAAGTTATAGTGTTTTAAAAACAAATATTACATAATTTCTTTTAATTTATTTTATAGTTTTACAATTTTAATTAACATGTCCGGGTTAAACCCGGGTTGATTAACTAGTATATATACAAAGGACAAAGCTCAATATGAGCTAGCCTAAAAGATTACATCACGAGAAGAGGATTTAAAAGCCACTCTTCCCATTTAATGTTTATCTTACGATTCTTACTAACAAACCAATAGAAGGAATTTACATCCCAGTGTACGTAATGTAATTTACTCAAATCTTGGTGAAATGATTAAAAAACATTTGGCTATATTACTTAGAATGGCACCAACCGGTACTACACAGATCTCATGCCTAATGTCTTAGGGGGAGAAGTGTAGTCGACTAGTTTTATCGGCAAAAACCATCAGCAAGCATCGACTAATCGGCTACACTATAGCATCTCCATCGGCTTGTATCGGCAAGTTTAATCGGTTAGTATTGCCTATATATATCGGCTAGTTTTGGCCCATCCTTGTGAACGTTAGGAGCGTGTACTTTGTGACCGTTTTTTTTTTGGGTTCTTGTGCTCGCCGGAAACCTAAATTTTTTTTTGAGGGTTTTCGATTTTGAGGCTCGATTTACTTTTTTCTTGGCTTCTATTGCCGGAATACGTGCCAATAAAACTTGCCGATGCTCCTAACGTGATATATCACCCCTCCGGTGAGATCCGAAACCCATTTTTGGGGTATCCGGTCTTCGCCGGCCAAAAACATTCACTTTTACGGCCAAAACTTTGTTTGGCTTTGATAGGGGTGTAGTTGGCTATGTAACTACTTGTTCTATCGGTTTTCCAGCGATCCCTTTTTGGGGTTTCCGGTTTTCTGATGTGCTTCCTGTTGCTTCTTCCTGTGGTCTTGCATGTTGCATCGGTTCTCCGGAGAGCCCTTTCTTGGGTTTTCCGGTGAGCCCTTTGCTGCTGCTGCTGTTGCTACGGCGGCTTGTGGTTTTCCGGCGATCCCTTTCTAGGTTCTTGGTTAACTGCTGCTGCTCTGTTACTGTAGGATGTTTTTCGGCGACCCCTTTTTGGGTTTCCGGTTAGACTTCCTGCTCATATATGTATATTTATGTATATTTATATATTTACATTGCCGGATTTTTCCTTGGTAGTGTTACGGTAGCGATGCCAGATTTTTCCTTGGCGGCGTTGCCGGATTTTGTTCCATTAAAGCAATAGGTAGCCGGAAAAAGTAGCTCGTAGCCGATGATGATATCGTTGAACAGTTTTTTAGGTTGCCGGAAAAAATGGGCGATGATGATACAAATGTTTGTAAAAATGGGACTCGGATGATCCGAGACGTATCTTGGCGAGGTAAACCCTTCGGGTTAGCAGCCATGGCGTCTCCGACTTCCGAAATTCCCG
Source organism: Erigeron canadensis (assembly GCF_010389155.1). Lineage (NCBI taxonomy): Eukaryota > Viridiplantae > Streptophyta > Magnoliopsida > Asterales > Asteraceae > Erigeron > Erigeron canadensis. The sequence goes on along the minus strand of NW_025215723.1, from coordinate 76,128 downwards.
ACCCCCAAATTCTGAGCCCAAGTTTTTATTTTCACAAAAAACGGTCACTTTTTTTAGTTTTCCGGCAACTATTTCCGGTTACATTTATTTAGTTTTGAAATTGGCAAATTTGTTACTTTTCATATACTATACCGCATGTTTTGGCTACTTCTTGACTAGTTTTTGGCAACGACACATTGTAATATATGATTCGCCGATAGTTTACCAAACTTGCCAATTAGCCAATTTAGTGACACTACACCTCTCCCCCAGTACCCCTTAAATGACCTGATCAATTTATCGATCGGTCTTTTACAAATCAAAATAATAATACATGCCTACATGGTATATACCCCTAGCACTTGAAATAAAATTGACAACTGAAATCCTCGTATTCAACTACTTATACTAGTTTGTTAAACGAGTCAATGCACCTAATGATTACTGTTGATTTTTTAACTTTTTTTGTACTGTAAATTACTAATTAAATAGAGCTGCAGCTATACAATGATTTTATAACGATTGTTACTTTTGTTGGGCATGGCTGATCATCCAAACCCATTCAAACCCATCGATATTAGATTACTAACACTATCCAACATCTTGATCAATGACAACAGTCACAAACTCACAAGTCACAACACTAGCCAACATCTTGCTTATCAACTAGTAAACTTTGAGCCCCGCAACCTTAATTTTCGTTTTGAACTGGTTGCGTTGTTTTAGTGTATTTGCGTTCAACATCCAATAGCCTAATTAAAAATCTTACTGTCATGGATAAGTTTGTTTAAAACATATATTTATTGAAAGGCAAAACCACATTAGCTTTCTTCTACGTGTTGCGGATTTTCAGTTATTGTGAGTACATTTTGTTATTTATGAGGTATCGCTATCATACGTTACCTTGAATTTTTGGCATATGAAATATGGGTTTTGATCATTTGAAAACTAAAATTTTTGTGAAAACTAGAAAACTGCCAAAACACACTGTGATCTGAATTTAACACGATGTGTTTTTAATATGTTTTTCGAAAACACATTGTGTTAAGTTCATATCACAGTGTGTTTGAACAATTTTCCTATTTACAACGCTATCAAAAACATACCGTGATTTAAAACTTAACACAACGTATTTTAGGTTACACAATAAAAACATATTGTGTTTTATAAAAACACATTGTGTTAAATTCGTGTTTTGGTCAGTTTTCTAGTTTTCACAAAAAATTTAGTTTTCAAATGAATATTTCTCAATGAAATATATATTTATTTAAAACAATACGACAAACGCTTCTAAAACTTGATAGTATGGACTACATATATTTAATATGTGGAATAAACCAAAAATAAAGAACGGAGGAAAAAAAGTTGAATGAAATTTTTAAATATATAGTTGAAAACCCCAAAGGAGAAAGTGTGCAAAAAACTAAATAATTGTATACCATGGTACGGGATGCGCAAAAACCAAAAGAAAGAAAAAATGTGCAAAAACCAATAACTAACCCCTAATAAAAAGTCCGAGCATGATGCGATATGCAAAGTTTGAATAATGTTACCGGGTGTTACGTGGAAAAATAGTAATGCACTGCGAGTTACTATTAGTGAGTTATTGTTTGGAAACCCAAAAGAATATTAAATGTGTGAAAAATCGATAAATAACCCGTAACTAGGAGTGTTCGTCAAACCGTCAATACCGGACCAAACTAGGGGTATATGTACATGTATTTTACGATAATGTGATGGTAGTACAATAGATATAATATAGTTTATGTAACTATTTTGCTTCGACATTGTATGCTTTTGGAGAAATTGAACTTTTGATTGTAAATTAAATTATGTGGGATCTATATGAAAAATATTATATGATGAATGTCTTTTGATTGTAGTCTCAAACATATATTGTGTTCTAATAATGTCATAAATGTTTTAATTTTAAATGTTCGTTATGACTCTTTGTCACAAATGTTAATATATATTAAGAGGCAACTGACCTAGCCTTAATTAACCAATCACAACTCTCAATTTTCTCAAAACTAATTAAAACAACACATGTTTAAATTAATTTACACTTTTTGGTTTTCCATCACCAATTTACACTTTTAAACCTTTTTATTAAAATAATTAAAATATACCTTTTGATAAATAAAAACCAACTTTGTTTACAATTAGTCTTCATCCAGCTATAATTAGAACTTATTAAATTGTTAATGACTTTATATAAAGAAAATAATATATCTAATAAATAACAACTATATAATCCAAAACTTTTATGAAAAACAAATACACAACAAAATCTACAAAATGTTGCTTTAATTGTATTATTAAGAAAATTGTTACAACAACAAGCCATGACAAGAAATTGATAGATGAATAAATTAAACGTTTTCGTCATTGTTCCAGTATTGCGTTATTTATTTTTGAATTTACAGGTTTATTCTTTCATAATTATAATTACATTGTTTATATTTCAACGGTTTATTCTTTCACAACTTTTCTTGGATTACTGTAACACCCCAAAAATTAAAACCTTTTTTATTTATTTATTTTAAAGTTTCAACAATCATTTCAAAGAGAATATGTAAAAATATTTAAAACATATTTCATCCAAAAATGGTATACTAAATATGTATGTCAAAAAGATCCGATTGTAATTGTTATGGGCGCACATAAGTACCAAAAACACAAGTACAAAGGATCACTAACCCATGATTTCAAGTATTTTCTAAGATGTTACCACCTCCATAGCAACTTTTACACACCACGACTTCTAAATTATCCTCTTTTTGTATCCATCTTCTGGGTTGCCTATAAAATGAAAACAACTAAACAATAAGCATTCCCTTAGTGAGTATATCTACATGTATACATACATATCATGGCCACAACATAACATAATCCGTTAGAACATTAATGCCAACCGGGTCTTACATAACGTCCTAACCACCATACCTAATATGGATCCATGTTACACTACCAAGCTCATGAGTCGTCACCCAAGACTTCTGGCCTCACACATTATAATCAACGACTAATCATGATTTATTTTCCAAATCATATTAGCCCCATGACAGAATATAACATATAAATATATTCACCTTGTCCATGACATCAACACTTTCACATTATGACTTTCTCGCATGAACACCTATTAAGTTTATCACAGTTTTCGTTAGAATGCTATCGTTACAATTGCACTAGCTAACTTACAAGTCACAACTTTGAACTCATCTATGATGTTTGGCTCATCTCACTATCTTTTTCAAAAGTTATGACCATATCCTCTTGGCCTCTTCATATTATTTTTACTTTACCATTCTCATTATTTCCATTGACTCTATCAAGTCAATAAATGATATTTTATTTGCCAAACACCACTAAAAATTTTATAAGGATTTAGCCAATGAAAGGAGTTAATCTAAGATAGTTAACCATATCATTTCTACTAGAATTACCGTTTCAATTATCTACTTAATTTACCTTGCTTTTCTTTCTTTAAATACCCCAATTCAAAAGAACTAGAATCATAGTTATTGATTGACAAAGATTAAATCATACATTACCTCGAATATACGTGGATTAGATGCATGAATTTACACTTGTGTTTTGACCTTCTTCTTCTAAATTATCATTTATTTGTCGTTGCTAATATTATTGTTACTCTTCAACGCTTAAAAGGATAATTTCAAAACTAAATAATGATCACGGTGAAAATCGAATGAATGAAAGGAAAATGCATGAGACTTTGACACTAATCATTGTGATGACATAATATGTTTTTAAGAAAATACTATTTGACATCATTAGACTTTTTTTTGTTAATAATTTATTTTTTATATAATTAATTTATGACATCATTTTTTGAATTTAAATTTTTAGTCCCTTCATTTGAAAGTTTTTAAATCTTTCAAGCCTAATGTAAAATAAACCTAGTGTATAATAACATTACTTACTTGACTTTAAAATATAGACATTTTTACTTACGATTTTTTTATGTTTCATTATGATAATAAACATGTATTTACAAAACTTGTTTAAAAATACCCGAGTTTAACCCAGGATAATTAACTAATTTAGGATTACAATAGGATTTTAAAAGGAAGGCTATAAGTAGTTCAAGAGATTTTGTGACAACCCTCATCTGAGCGTATTTTTCTCCGGAGTACTTTTCCAATAGCTTATAGTTCTTTCCGTTCATGTACGCGACTTATAACTAGAAAATGTATTTTAAGAGCGTGAACGTCATTAGTTTTTAAGGCATTATTAACAGAATGAGTGGACTTATGTTTTATTCGGGCTTTATGAGCATATAGAATTTAGAAATATTATGCGTGGACTCGAGAACAAGAGGAATACTAGTTGTCTTGTGGAAATGTCAAATTAAATAAAATACTTTAAATTTAATCAAATAAAGATTAAATAAAAAAATATAGACATATTTATAACCGTTGGAAAGCTATTGAAAAATTATATTCAAATATGTCAACAAAATAAATTTACGGGTCTCGGGTTTTTTTAAATTGTCGAGTCAAACAGAATTTAGTGGAAGTCAAAGGCTAGGCTAGGAGATGAAGGGAAGAACAAAAACCCTACCTCCTAACCCTAATCCCCCACTTCTCACACACACCTTCCTCCCCTCTCTTTCTTTTTCTCTCAGCCGTCCCCTTCCCCTCCTCTCTCTCAAAATCGGATTTCCACCATCATCCACCATCGAACCACCCTCAAATCACCATCAATCTTCATCTTCTTATTTATTTTCTTTTGGTTTTGGGTAAGTAATGTTTTGATATATAAATCAAAATGATTTTCTTTTATAAATATATCTATCTCGGCCATATATAAATATATATATATGCGTGGATCCGATTTTCTTTTTCTTAAATGGGTAAATCCAAAAACTTTACATCTTTTTATATAAAAATCGTATTATGTTTATATATATACATCCGAAAATTCTTACAAATATGTATATAAATCGGTTGTGTTTATACATATACATATAGATCCGAGTTTTTATACACTTCTAGATATATTTTCGGTTATAGATGCATGTAGATAGATGTATATTCGAATTTCTTGACAAAAATATATATATTTTCGGTTGTTAAGTGTTTATGTATATGTTCGAAATCCATGAAACTTACACCTGAAATCCTTCAAGATCCGGAAACTTATACCCGAAATCCTTCAAGGTCTTAAAAGAAAAGATTCGAAATCCTTCAAGGTCTTGAAAGAAAAGATTCGAAATCATTGTTCTTGTTCAGATTGGATGTATGTATTACGAAATCGGTTCTTGTTCATATATATAAACCGAAACCTTGTTATTAATCCGAAAATATGTGCGATACATGGTTGTTCTTGGCTAGATCTACTATAGATCCGGTTGCTCTAGTAATGTTCTTAAAATCGGTTATGGTTCATCCTTGTAACCGGAATCTTGCTTTTTGGTTCGGTCAACTCGGTCAAACTGTTGGTCAAACCGCCGGTCAAACCGACCGGGAAAACGTTTTTGGGGTCTAAAAGTCGATTTGGGTATGAAGTGGTGTTTGGGTATTATTTTGATATTTTAGTCAAAATTAAAGTTTTAAATAAAGTTAAATTGTATTTTAATTAATTGATCTATTTTTAAAATTAAATCCCAAGTTTTAAAATAAAGAAATTAATATGAATATATATATATAAAAGGACTAATTTAAGTAGATATATATATATATATATAACAATTAAATTGATATGAACATATGACTAATGTATATCTAAAAAGACTTTATAAGGGCTAAATGAATTATACATTCGTATAATAATAATCAATAACTTATCAGATATAACATATTTTATAATGACATTCCATATAAATATATGACAAGATATAAATGTTAAGAATGTGACATTATTAAAAGAAGCAGTTTACATGGACAATTTACAAGGACAATAAGACTATTATAAATATTATGACATTTGATGAGACAAAATGGCATTTCTTAAGACACTAGTATAGGACATGGACTTGTACAATTAAACTGGATGACTTGTGGACAATGTAAGACTGCGGGACAGATTTTAAGCGTGTTTCAAGTGTACTGACTGTTCCTGTTCTTGTTCGTTGACTTAGGGTACTATACTTGTGCTGTTTTCAGGTGAGTTTCGTAGCCCCTCTTTTTACAAGTTTTGGGGTGGAAAGTATATTTATTTTTAAAACAGTTTTGTCGATTTCTATTCCATGTTCAATATTGAGCATGTGCGTATAAAGTTGCTTGTGCAATATGACGTGCTTGTTCTTGATTGTATGTGTGTGATTATGTGCTTGATGGTCGTGCTTTTTGTGTGCATTGGAGACTTGGACTGAGGCAGGTACCGTAAGACCAGACTTTGAGACTTAAGGCAGGTTGTTTAACCGTAAGACCACATATCATTACTAAAGGCAGGTTGTTGAACCGTAAGGCCACACTTTGAGTACCTTGGACTTTACGTGCTTTGAGACTCGAGTACCTTGACTTATGACGTAACTCTGCTCTTTATATATTGAACAACTACTTCATTTGTACTTAAAGAATCGACATAAAACCTATTTCACTACTGTGCTTTTTGACTAAAACCTACGAACTCACCAACCTTTGTGTTGACACGTTTTAGTATACTTTTCAGGTACTCAGACTATTAAGGGATAAAGACTTTTATGCTAGGACTGGACTTCGGAGATTTATGCTCCATTGCTTATTGTCAGACTTTAAGGCACGTGCCTTGGACTATCTTGTGATGAACTTATTGTATTAAGCTGTTCTAGCATTGTTATGACTCTGAACTCATGTTTTAGGAATATATTTATTATATTCCATGTCATTTTAGCAGTATCTATGTAATTCCATGTTGTGCAGTACTTTTCACGACACCTCATGTTTCCGCCAACGGTGAGGTGTTACAGATTTGCTGGCCTTTACACCTAATTGCCACGTATAATGGTTATTTAGTCATATTTATCCATAAACTATTATTATTATTATTTTTTTTTTTATCATATCTCCCTCCTTAAGGTTTCTAACACTAATTACTTTTAGAAAACTGCCATGTGGCAAGCTGTACCCTCTCCTAAAAAAAAAGTTCCGTAAAACGTAAATGAAGGATAATCTAATTTAAGAAAAAATATGAAATTAAAACAAAATTTACCAAAACCTAATCGATTCGTACAACAACAATATTTAAAAATTTTATTCCTCTCATATTCATCTAATTCATCTAATATTTATCTAATTGATTAATACAAGGTATGTGAAATTTATAGGGTTTTTTTATTATTTATTTTTTTAGGGGTTTTTTCTGTTGGATTGTTGGATGTAGTTTTTATTTTTTTTTTGATGAATTTGGATGTAATTTAATTATAACATAATTTTGGTTCTTATAGTTTTCTCATAATTTGTTGCTTATAATTATTTATAGGGTTCATTGTTTTCTTTTTTCCCGTAACTATTTCATATTATGCAAACATTAGTTATTGTTAATTCCTCTCTCTAATAATCACTGAATAGAGATATGAAAATCTAATCTAATATATAACTAAACAAATTATGTTTATAAGTTAATTGATTCATCGTGTTCTAGAAATCAATTTTGGATATGTGATGACTCAATTGTTTTAGGTGATTGTACATATCATTCGTTTATCTCTCTTTTAGGCTATTTAAACAACAAAGACTCAATTGGATATATGCACATTTTTTTGCTTAAAGGTTATGTAACCATTTCACTTTGGACATATTTTGAATCAATACCTCCAAGATCTTTTTGGTCAATATTTAATTGTATTCCAATTGAATGCTTCTGTAAGTTTTTATAATTAATTTTGACATCTTGTGCATCCTTTACAGAAAAGCTCATCATGACGTTTGACGTTTCAGGTCTTACCATTTTTACTTGTGCTATATCCATGACTATATTAGTGAGTTCCGTTCAATTACATTCCTTTTTAATTTCGAATAAATTTGCCATTGCAGCAAAAGGATGCCTGGAAAGTGGAGTTAAGAGATTTTAGCGAAAAGAACAGATATGATATAAACAGGAATGGAGATAGCTGTCCGTTGCTGTTGGATGTGCTTGAAGGATTCTTGAAATTTGAGGTCTCGTACTCTTTTCTTTCACTGTTACTCTTTTCTTGAAATTAGATAGCAGTAGGGTGTGGTGATATTTTATTTGCAGAGTACGCGTTTTTGTTTAATGGGCATGACATTATCTCTTATAGAAAATAGCCAACAATGTGTAACATAATTATTATTTAAGTTGACAAATCCTACAAAACAGGTTAGGTCAGTTAGGAAGTTCGGGCTGGTAACAAACTACTTGGGGGCATAGTAAATTGATTAGAAACACATAGCTCATCATTTCCTTTGGCTTCTCAAGTTTTATTATATTCTTCATGTAAACACTTGACAAAGTGTTATGCTTTTTAAAGTTTGGGGACATTGATTTAAAGAAAAGAAATCTCATGAATAAGACATGTGTTTCTAGCCTTGGTTCCTATTTCCTTGAAGATTTTAAGGTTTACCCAACAAATTAAAAAAATTTATTTGCACAAGGCATATCTCCTAAATCCGAAACTCTAATGTTGCACAAGAGTTCACATATTGCGCATCTGGATTAGGACTTACACCTTGCCAGTTAGTCATATTAGTACTATTTTTCATCTATATATTCAGCTTGAAATACTACAACAACGTTTGTAGTTATCTATGTTTTGACTATTGTTTACGTTCATTTAGGTGATACATCATGTTCCTCATTTAGGAAAAATACCAACATTGCTTATCAGCTAATGTATTTGATATTTCATGCTTCATTACTATGCTGAGTGTTTCTTCAATTCCGTTTGTACATTTGTTCTTTTTATTGCTTTTCCTTGAGGTACTAATAATTTTGTCTATACATTATGAGGTTTGATTTTTTTAGCGGTACTAATTATTTTGCATGTAGTGGAATAAAAAAGTCAGGGTTAAGTTTAATTTATTCTTTTAGCAATTTGTTTATCACTACCATCAGCACTTTACAGACAGCCTTATTGACCGTGGCTTGATAGTGGCACGTTTTTGCTCGAAAAAAGATGCTTCGATTTATTTTTATGTGTTCCAATTATGCAGTTGTCTCTACAAGAGGAGGTCATCCATTGGATTTTCTTAGATCGGATTACCCTATATGAGGTCAGTGGTCCACTTCAGTATTTATCTATTCGTATGTGTTTGATATTCTATTTCATTCTACTACACCGTTAATGTGCAAAAATAAACACCCTAGGGAAAAAGACAAGGAATGCCTATGATGAAAAACGAGCAGGTTGTGTGTACGTATCAAGTAGGTGAAAATGAGCATGGACTGTTTGTTTCTGGTCTATGATATGATTCAAAATCTTGAAAATGACTAAGCATTTTACTAATGAATGTTGAGATTGGCATATTTCAGAACTTGACACCTGCTGTCTCAAGCTTATGTATAATACAATCGTTTACGATTCATATTTATGATTTTGGGTTTCAGCTACAAGCACGCTACTATTCAATGGGTTTGAAACCAAATCAATTTAAGTTTCTTAGGCAACAAATGTGACATCATGAATTATGAACATGGTTTTAAATGGGTAAGTTATTACAGTGAATTTCTTGAATCCAACCTAATTGTATTTAACTTAATTATAAGTGTTGTTGTGTTTTTTAATTTTCCTATTTAATCTTCCATATTGTTTTTGTTAGAGCACATAAAGTGCACAATTAGTTGTCCGATGCAATAATTCTAAAAGGCTGAGAAATTCGTACAATTATGCTTACGAAGTTTAAGTTCGTAAGAACTATTAAGTTAGTAAGGCCCAGCCCGTTTGTACGAATTTGACAGCCCAGTCTGTTTGTACAACCTATAAATATAAGTCTTAGGTCACGAATTTAGGTTGATGATTTAGTTGCAACATAGAGTCATTCACTAGGTTCTCGAGGTAGAGATCTATACCTCGAGATACCGCCCAAACTATCACGATTCGTCTCAATGATTGTAATCCGTAATCATTGTAGATGTTGTTCATACGGATTCATCTTGTAATCATATGATTAATGATAGTATTTTTGTGTTTATCTCCTGTTCTTATTATCTTCGTGTGTGTTTATCATGATAATCATTAATTAACCCTAAAGACGATCATAGATGGATTCCACACATCTATGATTGTTAGATCTCGTGTTAATCGATCCGGGAACGTGTTGAAACATGTTTTCACAGTTTTCTCTTCTGTATATGAACTTGTAGTGTACAATCCATCCTTATACAATTCTCCGTGATCTTAATCCCTTTTTTATTCTTCGCAAGTATGTTACAATTTATTCAAAACACCACACAAAGAACATCGATCATGGGATTCGGATGTTCGGCTTACTGTAATGACTTGAACATGGTTGCGAAAATAAAAAACATGAAGTTGGCGGCTATTTTCAAGTGTGTATATATGTGTTACTTCTTATAATATTAATTGATCTTTATATAAGATTGACTATTTTAGCTTTGTTGTTGTATCCTGCAAGTATTGATGTATGAATGAAAAAATAATGTTGCCATATAACATCATTTACATGGAGTATACCATTTTCATATGTGCTTTTGCACATTTATTGCATCTATAAACCAAATTAGCTTTGTTTACAAGTTTATTTGTTTATAATTTCTAATGGTACCCGGGTATCACCCGGGTTGATTAGCTATTTTATCCATATATATATAATTATATATACATATTTATCCATATATATAATTATATATACATAGTATTTGATATATAAATTTTTTTTCATTTTTTTTTATATATATATAAGTGTGAGTATATATTAATCATTTATTTGTTTAAAAAAAAACGGATGTTACAATTACATATATTTAATTTATCTGTAATATGTCATAAATAATCTGTGTATTTGACACAGGTTTAAATCTAGTATATAATAAAAAAACAACTGACCTAATCAATTATTAACCAATCATAATTCTCGATTCATTCAAATTAAACAACGATGATGTCATATATATATTTCTTAATATTGTCAATTTAAACCCTTATCTACCAATATATATATAAGGTGCTAAATTCATTCCTAAATAAACAAAGAACCCTTGGATGGATTCCATCTTTGATTTAGAACCATTAAATCAAATTTAATTATTTCATTTTTATTAAATGACAATATTAATACTTATACTTTTTTATAATTATACAAAAAAATCCCCCCTTATATTTAATTTACACCTTTTGATTTTCGATCACAAATTACACTTTTTACCCAATAATTCTAATACAATATATTTAATAGATTAATAACTAATATATATCCTAATAATAAAATAATACTATCTATCTTATATCTTATCCAATAGAATAATAATTAATATCATATAAAAAAAACTAAAGCATATATTTAATTTAGAACCATTAGATCAAATTTAATTATTTTATTTTTATTAAAGGACAATTTTAATACTTATACTTTTTATAACTGTATAAAAAAATCCCCCTTTATATTTGATTTACACTTTTTGATTTTTTTCACAAATTTACATTTTTTACCCAATAATTCTAATACAATATATTCAATAGATTAATAAGTAATAAATATCCTAATAATAAAATAATACTGTCTATCTTATATCTTATCCAATAGAATAATAGTTAATATCATATAAAAAAAATAAAGCATATTTTAATTTGAAATATCTAAGATATGTTTCATATAAAATATATAGATCAAATAGAACTTTTTTTTATTGGAGCCCCAAAAAAGGTTTCAGTGACAAGTTGAAGGACTTTCCAAGTAATTAGCCCTATTTTTAACTGACTACTTGTACGAAACCCCATAAAAGAGATTTTAGCCGTTTTTCTTTCCCTGAATAGAACTTTTTTTTGTTCGAGCCTCAGAAAAGGTTTCAGTGACAAATTGAAGGACTTTCCAAGTAATTAGCCCTAAATGAAAATGACACAATAAAGTAGTTTCACATTGACTATATATCACATATATGAGAGAAACTGGCACGAGAATGAGAAATAAAGTTATAAATATATTAATGTATTTAAAGCTCTAAATAGATATCTGTTATGTCACATAGGTGTAACAAGATACCAAAGTATAATGTACACAAGTAGTTGTAGAGGGGGTGAATACAACTATTTCGTTTTTCCTTAACTTTCTTTTATAAAATGGTTTTAATTGATTCAATAAGTAGATTAAACAATATGAGTAATAAGAATCAGTAAAACAGTAAAGCAGAAAATAAACATTCTTAGACACAGATTGCGTTTTTCAAATGTAATCCTTTATTAAGAAATAATCTATACAAAGAATTACAGGGTTGTTGCGGAAACAAGATAACCTACAATATCTAAACAACCCTATGAAATGACAAACAACAATCAAATAAGTTCTCGCTCAAGAGAAGCAGCCCAAGCTGACTTCTCACAGACCAAGCTGTGTATAAGAGCAGAGAGAACTTTTGTGAAGAATGATTTAAATGAATGTCACACATATGCCTTCAATGATTGTAGCTTTTATAGGCGACAACTTCTGTCTCTCTTGGTGTCCAAATAAGCCACGTATTGTTCTTCTGTTGGACGATCAAAGGAATATTAGAATGTGCCTACCTCGTACTTGTGGTCCCTAAACCTGCAACACGTCATTTTGATCGTCCAATAAGAGTATGAACACGCATATGTAAATCTAACCACCAACCTAGATTCTAGGAACCTTCCTAGTCACGTCATACGTCCTTATCAACAAATCCAGGCGGTAATCTTCACTTGATTATCAGACACAGATTGCTCGTTTGTCAAGAGCAAATTTGTCTAAGTGTTTCCAAGCTGACTGCTAATTCAAAGCTGTCTTTCACCAACAACTTGATCTTCTATCTTCAATCCTCCTTTTTGACTTGGACTAAATGCTATGACCAATTGATGTAGCTTGAACAACACTTGCTTCCATAAGATATGACAATTACAAAGTATGAAGCGTAATCTGGGTCGCGAGCTGTGTCAGCTTAGGCTTACCCAGATTACTATACAAGAACCAAAAGATTTACAAGTGTTTACATACAGATTTGTCATCATTAAATTTACAACATTCATTTGGACTCAACAATATCATACAATTAACTTTTCATTTGTTTTACACCTTCAAGTTCAAGAAATGAATATTCTTAATGAAAGTTGTTACGATACTGTCTAAGAGGAAAAATCATTATTAAAGCTAAAAATCTTATAAAATACACACAAATTCATAATTATATTATTTTAGTTAAGCTACAATTCAAAAGAAATTAATATTTAAGCTACAAATTAAAATAAATTGTTACTCTATATCACTAATAATAACATTAACATAATGATAATAATCTTAATATATACTATAAGACAGTTGAACTAATAACTTACTAACCAATCAAATCGCTCAATTTTATCAAATTGACTCTCGCTTATGTCATCATTTAGATTAACTATAAATTAAAAATCTTAATAATTATTATCCAAATATATTATTATATTGGTATTTATATTATTTATCCAAATAATCATTTACACTTTTTTGTTTTCCATCAATAATTTATATTTTTTAACCCTAAATATTTATATTATATTTATTTTTAGCCACCAATTTGAGAATTTTTTTCTTAAATTTTTTAAAAACGTTACAAAAAGTATTTATATTTAGTTATTTAAAGTTACAATTGTCACTCAAATCAAAAGTGCTAATTGTTATCAAACAATATTAAAACAATCCTAATTGTTATCTAATTATCATAGAAGAGTGATTGAAAATAAACATATTCATATTATGGGTCGTATCATGATCAAACACATATACTTAAATGTCAAGTACAGGATCACGAGTATGTTTATATTTTAATTCTTAATAATCTTTCATAAAAATATCACATTATGAGTACAATTGGTTTCAAAAAAATTTATAATAGAGAAATTATTGTAGCATGTGCCTTGTGGATTGACAACGACAAACAATCCCATCAATATGTATCAACTAATAATGACAATGACGAACATGTGGTTATTGTACTACAACTTGCAAAGTATAACACTTAGAACCGTATATTTTCAAAATTATAAGTTTTTATGAATTAAATGTATGAATATCTAATATTGATAATATCGTAAACCTCGTGTCCAGTGTCGGACACTGGTCTAAAATCTAGTTAATAACTATAAAGAAAAATCTTGGCATGAAATTTGTAATACGAAGATTTGCTAGATTTGTCATTTATGAGAGCTATATTAGTTTGAAAAGTATTTAGCTTCCAAATTAAACTAAATTATAAAAAAATCAAATGAAAAAAAAAATCAAAATGAATTATGATGTCATGATTTTTTAAAATACTTGTAGGAAATAATATGAATTTGACACATAAGATTTTTATTTTAAAAAGCTTCTAGAAACAATCTTCTTTTATTTATAGAAGAGATAATAAGCTATATTTTAAATCATAATAAAATTAAATTAAATATTAATAATGTTGTAACACTCTGTATCTACAATATATAATAATAATAATAATAATAATAATAATAATAATAATAATAATAATAATAATAATAATAATAATAATGTCGGGTTTATAAATTATCAGCGATAGTGTTGAGAAGGTGGAGTTTAGCTTAGGTGAGTGACAACTTTCAGAATGTCAACCTTTAACATCAATATGCAATTTTGGAGCATGTGATGACGGAAAAGTTGCGCTTTATTAAACAACATAAAATAAATTATCGAAATTAATGATATATAAATTAGCTTCTAAATATGCATGACTATTGTAATTACTATTATAAAGGAAATTTTAAAAAAAATATAACGTTTTTACATACAACTATATTATCAATGTACTGTACATTTACCCAAACAAAGAAAAAACCCTTTTTACAACCTTTTTTTTTTTTTCCTATTCTATTAAAATAAAACAACTTATAATTTTTACTCTACCAATAGAGAGGTTTATCTCTAAAATAATGTTTTCAACCAACTGATGTACTTCCAAAGAAGATGCCTATGACAACAAAGTCAATGTTTGTATGTATTCTTTATTTATTAATATTTTGTTGGAACAAAGTTACAAAAATACCATTAAAAAACTTTACATTGTACCAAAATTGGAGTGGGGACTCCATTCATGGTTATATTTCATAAATTTTGCAAAGTTATTATAGAAAAAAATCTAAACTCAATACTAATGCGTTGTCAATGATGGATTCTAACTCGACAATTCGAAGTATTTAGGATATATTATTTTTCTCTATTTCAATTATTTCTATTTCACAATAAGTGTTTGTGAAATTATCAAGGTAAAAAAAAACAAATATTATAAAAGTGAAATTGAATATTTTAATTTGTTAATTATTAATTAAAAAATTAGTATTTTATATATATATATAAATATAAAAATATATTTACCCGCGTATTATGCTGGACAATAATCTAGTTCTAAATAATTAAATATCTTCAAGAAAAGAAACGAAAACTCTTGGCCGACTAAATAATAGAATGGAAAGAAGTCGAAATTTATTGGTTTTGGAATTCTTGGTAGACGAAACAAAGAAACCAAAATAATACTTTAGTTTTTGTTCTTCTGCATTCGATCATAATTATGAAAAGCAAAGTTAGGACTTTTGGCTTCTGATAATTCAAGATATACAGTCCCTGATTATTTTTGTACATGCTATGTCGAGATATCCATTTTTTTAAATATTAGTTTCAGTTTATCAGTGTTTTTGAATTCAATCCACAATGGTTAGAGGGAATCAAATTTATTTGTTTATTATTTATGCTAACTAAGTGTATGTTATACATGATCTAATTTTTCGCAACGTTTACTCGTGACCTAAGCACTTATTGACTAATAACAATTCTCAATTTCTCTAACAAAAATTTTATATGCTAAATGACAACAATTATTCTAATAACTTATCAACTAATCACAACTCTTGATTTTATCAAATTGACTTTTGTTTTCAATTTTGACTTTACTATCTTTTCGTTTTATATACTAAAAGACATTTGTTTTAATAACTTATCGACCAATCACAGCTTTCAAGTTCTTTAAATTGATTTTTACTTTTAATTTTGACTTTAAATTACTCTTTTTTGTTTTCCATCGTCAGTTTAAACTTTTTAACCAATATTTTTAACATAATAAAGTTAATATATATACCCAATTGAATAAAGTAGTAACTAAGGGAGTGTTTGGGATTGTGATTTGAAAGTGATTTTTAGATTATTGTGTTTAGCAAACATAAATAAGTAGTGTTTGTTAAAAAATATTTGAAAATTGATTTTCTATGATTTGAGCCTATTTTGTGGCAGCAAGGTCACCCTTCCTTGAAAACGCAATTTTGATCGGATAAGGATCCTTTAAAGTTGATTCAACTTTATAGGTAAAGTTAAAGCAATTTGAACTATGTGATGTAAGGTTATCAATAGAGCAAAATAAGCTCAAACTTCACTAGAAAGTTTTAGCTATGCTTGAGCTCGGCTTTCGCCCAAATTCAGTTTAAAATACTTACAATTAGGATTGTTCAAAACCGGATAATAGTAAATTTGTTTATTTGAAAGCCAAATTAAATGTATAAATAGTCAAAGACATAGTAACCTGGTGAATGAAATGGACAAACATCAGCTATGACCTTATTATTCTGAACGATATACTATGTCAACCGGTAAATTATACACTATATAATACTCGCGTAGTAAAAAAGAAAAATAATAATGGCATCACTTCATTATATTAATATACCATAAATTACAATTTTTTCCGTGTACAATACAAGCTAGGATTGCTTATGTTTGGTAGATCGTAAATGTATCACTTATCGTGATACGGATATCACTTCTTGGTAAAAGAAAATTTTGTTTTTTTCTTTATATAAACGTAATGATAGAGGATAAACAACTGATAAATGTGGAAGACTAAAATCGTGTTAAATCAAACACTGTTGAAAGCAAAGTAAATTGGAAAACCCATTACTAGAAATTGTAACTTGACAAGTAATTAAAGACAACTAACATCAAGTATATTTAACAAATATAACTAATTAAATAACTTACAAGTACCAATATATCTAGTAGTAGTAATATACATGTATAAAATCAATTTACATATATATCTATATCTATATATATAATAAAAGAAGATTTTGCTTACATCATTATTTATAAAGACAAATTTACTTGGTATTGTTAGAAAATTTCTTATAAATTTTTTCTTTTTTACTTAAATGATTTATGACATCATTTATTAGTTAATTTTTAAAATTTTTTAATTCTTTTATTAAAACACAAGAAATTAGATATAGCTAATTAGTATATGCATTAATCACAAATGTTAACTATAATACGTAGTACATCATAAATAATTTTTAAATATTTTTCAATAGATCAAAACAAAATTTTTCTTGATTTGCCCGCGTAGTACGCGGGTTATTAAGCTAGTAAAAACATATTTAAGAATTTTGTTATGTAGAAGAGGCGGATAGATAGAATGATAGATATTAGATGGATAGATATAGGAATTGTGATCTTTTGTTTAAGGTAGTTTTGACCCAAGTACAAAGCGCCCCGTTGTTATGTTAAAGTGCTGCAAGCCCAACAACTTGGCTCAAAATCCGAATTTGAATATTTGGAGTATCTGAATATCCTGACTTTTTTTTTAAAAGTAAGAAGTATCATTCGATATCAAAATCTAAAAAATCAGAGATTTAGAAATTCGGGCATTTGAGCATAGTTTTGAATTGAATTTTGGGATTTCCGTAAAGATTTGGATATCTTTAACACCACTATTTACAACCTCCTAAGGCTGAGAGAAGTGGTATCGTTTAACATGTGGCAGCTTGCACCATGTGGTATGGTAGGTTGTCTTAGGTATCCTTTAAAAAAAAGTGAGACAAGGAAATTCATCTAGCATTAGTGGGACTATCGTTCACTGCCTAGTAGCTCTAAGTGATTCGATGAGGACAGAAAAATAGGAGAGAGAGGAACAAATATGTTTTATGTGTGTGGGAGGTGTGTGTTTAGTCAAACAAATTCAAGCGGCTGATCATATAGGACGATAATGCGTGTATTTTAGTGCATATTTTATTAAATCGTTTTGCTTGTAAAAATCACCCAAATTTTAAATTATAAAACAAGGATACTAATAATTATATTACACACATGGCGAGTGTACCTTGTCACGTATTGTATAGCGAGTAGTAAGTCCAGAATCGTCCAAGAGAATTAGTTTAGTAGTTAATAACGATATTAAATCTAGTCTAAAAAGAAAGTGTAAAATTGGGGGGTTGTGACCGAGTTGTCACGTTGCTTAACAAACTACAAGTGATCTTTTTGAAAGCTTTTAAATGACTGAAAAGTAAATTTTGGCGTAAGAGGAGCGAAAGATAAATCTTAAGGTCATGACAGGTTAAAAATAATTTTTTAACTATTTTTAACAAAAAGAGTTTGTTTGATCTTTAGAACCAGAAAATGTTTTCAACCCTCAGTTTATAATGAGACTATCACTATCCGATTATTAAACTAATAAGTGGAAATGACTAACCTTAAACGATTAAAGTAAAAATATGAAAACTTAACCTCCAACGATAATAAGACTTGAACCTCATAAATGTAAGAACTTAAAATTTGGAAATTGGAAAAGCAAGAGACTGCACTAAAAGTGCATGTAACGTTATTTTTAGCTAAAGGTTGATTTCAAAGTCAAGAACACCAAATGAGTTTGCACCAAAGGAGCTACTTCGTCTCACTCAAACTAGCTAATGCGGTAACCAGTAACAACTCTACTTCTTAAAAAAGCTAGATTAGACTTCAGTCTAAGTATAATGACTCTTGAACGAACTTGAACCCAATTAACCCGTAAACTATATCGAAAATCACAAAAAAAAATACTCATAAGTATTTTTCATGCGAACTGCAACGAAACTTCACGAAACTTTAGATGATGGTAAATGGAATATAAATGAACTTGTAACAGCTTTTAGAACGAAATTTTAACGTATGGATTTGACACAATTTGAAACCGAAGTTTAACAATAACTTGCGAACTAAATTTAGATACGAGATTCAAATGACAAAGCAAGGTTTTAGAAACTTCACAACTAGTGACCTTGAATAATTAGAGAAGTACAAACTTAACTTGAAAGGCCATGATCGAGAACTTAGCAAATGAATTGTAATAAAAGATTTCTTAGACGACAAGTATGAACTAAATGTGACAAGAGCTTTTGTGATCAACAGTGGTAACTTAAAAACTACTTTATTACAAACTAAGACTAAATGTTTTGACAATTGAATTGGTGCCAGTAACTTTGGAGTAATCTATGAGACAGTGGCTCTCACTAGGAGGCACACATTCGAACGTTCTTCCGCGAGTGTTATTTATAGCCCATCTCTTCCACAATTTGCAATGAATTCTGTGAAATTTAGTTTAGGTCTACAGAGCAGAAGTATACTATTTGAGCATGTGCGCTTCAAAACAGCTAATAGAGATATCATGATTCTTCATTTCCCTCTTTTATGCATTAATGAATTTATAGTACGAGTGGGGTGTAAGAAATCTTGTCCATAGCTTATAAATCATGATCAATTTCCAATATTACTATGAATCGTATGTGCTGGAGAGATTTATAAATGAATGGGTTCAATAATAACGTCGCTTTCATTAATTATATTTTATGCTTCAATCACCTAAATGATAATCATGGTGGCTAAATCATCGAAAGTGATCAACAAGAAGCTTGCATATTTAGTTTTTTGAATATGTAAAAAGTTGAATCGTCTCGATCGAAGTTCGAATGAATAAATTATGGTCAAAACAGTGCAACAACATTTTATTGTCTTTTTTAGTGCATTTCTCCATCAATTTCCAATACAACCTACAAAAACACTTATGCAAGTAATAAGTAACTAAAATACACTAATTTATATTCAAATGGGTCATATTTATACGTTAAATGCCACAAAAACGCTCAAATACATATATATAATTTGAGCGTTATCAGACGCCTGGGAGCCTAATTGCGTAGAGGGGTGGTGTTCATGGCTGATCACCTGCGATTAGCCTCTAGACCGCCGGTGAGAAGTCCTTTACATGTTTAGATAATAACACTGTAATAAAATATAAATATAGTATTTTTATTATATTTTTGCATTTAAAAAAATTTCCTAGTATTTACATTTGAGATTTGGGGTTAATTTAGTTGGAGCTTAAATGGATAGCAATTATAATCCCCATCTAAAATCCAAAGGAGGCGTGGCATCAAGGAAATGTGATTCATATTTCCACCAACTTCATATTAGTTCTTCTTATTTCATCTTGCAATTTCTTCATTTAGTGTGAATTAATCCTTGTTTATATTTTATATATCAATCCTCCAAGAAATCATCATCCATAACTTCAAGTTGCTAATAATTGATTTGAGGGTTTTGAGTGTGATGGAGTTGTGAGGACCGAAAATTAAAGGAAAGAAAGGAAGAAAAACTAGTTTTATTCATCTTCCCATCTAGTTAATGATCTTTGAGGCATGGTCTGATTGATTGTTCTTTGAGAAATTAAGGTTCTTAAAATCCGAATTGATTTGGGGGTATTTGGTTCAAACTTAAAGAAGAAAAAGAGAGAAAAGAATTAAGAGTGTGATTGCATGTCCTCATCTAGTTAATTTCCATCTCAAATTGAAAGTACTCTTTATTATTTTGATTTTTTAAATTAGGGTTCTTGATTTTATAATTTGGGGATTCTTGGGAATGGGTGATTTTATAATAGAACCCTAAGTAGCTTAACTTTTAAATTGGAAACAATGTAAATGATAATGCTTTAAGTAAAATTTATGTTGAAATAACCATCTTGTTGGTACCATGATTGTGTTTATGGGTAGTGATATTATATAGGGTTAAGTGCACGGAAATGTAATCAACTAAGGCCGAAAAGTTATTGTGTACATGAACTTACAAAAGGTTTATTGTATACATGAACCCTGCTAATTTTCTATTATATACCGAAACCGGCTAAAGGCTTGATGTGGGCCGGCTAAGTGCATGAAAATGTAATAAACTATGCCCAAAAAGTTATTGTGTGCATGAACTTACAATCAATATTTATTGTATCAAGATTTTTACAATTTCCACTTTTTTTTCATTTCCCACATATAGATAAAATAAATAAAATCAAAGAGAAGAAGGAAAAACAAAAGACAGTAAAAGTGGACGACCAACATTTCCCACAACATTTCTCGGCGGCGGGGTGTAACAGGAATTACTTGTTTGTCGGTTTCATGATGAAATACAGAAAAAGGAATATGTGTGGTGGTTTGACATCGTTTTTCATCAGTTGATTGTGTTTGTTCTTTATTTATTTGACATCATCATCATCAAGATATAAGATCCGATTTTTTAAAAAAATTCTTATGGTTCTAAATTTTGATTAATGTGTGTAGTTAGAACTAGTTTTTTTGACTCTGGAGGGACGTTGTCCGGGATCGACACTGGGTCATGCAAGCATTTATACATACAACATTACCTAAAAGTTTGGACACTTAAAATTTATTATAGTTTAGTTAGAAACCTTAAAATAAGAGATAAAAAGAAAAAAAAAAGATTTGATGATTAAAGTTAGAAACTCAAAGTTATTTAATAAAAATTAAAAACTATAAAACTAAACTATAATTAAGTTTGTATACAAAAAGTTAGACTAAAGTTAAAAAAAGCAATAAGTTAAGTGGTACAAATAAGTTAAAAGCTTTAAAATAAAAGATAGAAAGTAGAAAATAAAATTAAAAAAAAATGATGATTAATGTTATAATCCAAAGTTAATTGATAAAAATTAAAAACTTTAAAAGTAAATTATAATTGTATATAAAAAGTTAGACTAAAAAGTGATAAAAATAAGAAACTATAAAAATATACAATCGTAAAAAAAAAATGCAGAAAATGACAAAATAAGAATAAGACAAAATTGCTGACGTCAGCATGATGTCAGCCGGTAGCTAAGAATTCAAAAAAGTTACCGGCTAAGGGAATAACAGGTCAATCGTGTATTCAATAACGTTTTTGATTTTGTTCATGCATACAATAAACGTTCTGTAAGTTCATGCACACAATAACTTTTCGTCCTTAGTTGATTACATTTCCGTGCACTTAACCCTATTATATATGCATTATTAATGAAAAGAAGTATGCAATGATGTGTTGATCTTCTATAGAAATAATGAGAAAATAGATAGATGAAATAAATGAAATACTGATATCTTGATGAAATGAGAATATTAAGTGTGTTAAGCTAAGCACAATGTAGGATTGGGTTGGGTGAAAGAATGCTAGTTAGGCATGAGCAAAAATCCTAAAAAACCGAAACCGAACCGGTACCGGTACCGATGGTATTTGGGATCGGTATCGATATTTGAGATTTAGGTAAAACGGGATCGGTACCAACCGGTACGGTACCGGGGAAACCGAATAAGAATACCGATTAAGCATGACTTAAAGGTTTTATTTGTATTTTAAATAGGGATCTGTATTGAAAGGTTAAAAGCCCATGCACTAACTGATCTGACAGAATACCAAAGGGTTTTATTTAGTTTTAAAGGTTTTTTTGATTCCAAGAAACTAGGCTTTTTATCTTTCTCAACTCCCCTCCTCTTTACTATTCATCTCGTAAATTGCTGCTACCATTCTTTTAATTCCCAAACACAAAGACATTATACATATAAAGCAAACTCCATATCAATCTGTTAATCTAATATATCTACTTTTTCCAGTGATCATCATGGTTTCATCTTCATCACCAAATATCTATACATCTCAAGTAGGTTTTTTTATATATGTTGTCATTGCATTTTTTTTTAAATATAATCAGATACTTCAATCAAATTTACAAGTTCTATTGTTATTATTTTTATATCTTTCAAATAGAGTTGTATACATAATTTAATTAGTTTAGTGTGTTACTTCTAATGCTATTTTTTTCTGTTTATATATGATAATCATGGTTGTATTTTTTTAATGTTTTTTATAGGATGAAGATACATTTGTTGAAGACACCCAATATGTGGACATGGGTGAGGAAGAGAATGAAGATGAAATGGAACCACCTCAAGCAGCCGGTTCAAAACGAAGACGTGTTGGAACAACAAGAGCCGAGTGTTGGAAATTCTTTGATGAAGTGAATGTTAAAGAAAAAGACGGGTATTATACGGAGGTGTGGAAAGTGCAAATATTGTGGAACACTTATCAAAGCAGATTCAACAAGAAATGGTACGTCTGGTCTTAAAAGACATGGTTCTTGCTGTGATAAGAATCCCGATGTTATTGCTAGAAAAAAACAACCAAATTTAGTTTTCGCAAAAAATAATGGTACTGGCGTCTCTGTTTGGAAACATGATGAAAATGAAAGAAAAAAAAGCCTTGCTTGACTTTTTTGTTTGTGCGGAATTACCATTTAAGCTTGTAGAACATTGGGCTTCTGTTAGGTTAATTAATGCTTGTAATGGGAGGGTTAAGTTACCTTCACGACATAAACTTTCTAAGGATATTGTTAATTACTATCTAGATGAAAGACAAAAATTGTATGCTTACTTGAGTAACCCAAATAACACCGTTCATTTAACAACTGATACATGGACTTCATCTTTTCAACGAGTAAGCTATATGGTAGTCACGGGGCATTTCATAGATGATGATTGGGTCATGCATAAGAGAATCATCAATTTTAGACCCATTGATAGTCATAAGGGTAATGATCTTGGTAGTGAATTGATGGAATGCATTAGAGGCTGGGGCAAGCAGTTGTGCAATCTGTTTTGGTTAAATCTTTTACATATGGTTAAATCTATTTTGCTGCAAGTTTTTATTTATCTGCTGTTGTATTCTGTTTTCCTGTTTGGAGCTGTTTTGTTGTTGTTTGGTGCATTTGTTTTGCTGTTTGGTGCAATCTGTTTTACTGCAGCACAATATTTGTTGTTGTTCGCTGCAATCTGTTTTCTGTTTTATTGCAAATCTGTTTGGTGCCATCTGTTTTGCTCCAAATCTGTTTTCTGTTTTGCTACTAAATCATGTCTGCTGCTCCAAGTTGTTTGACTATTTTTTTGCAAGTATATGTCATATATATTTTTGTATTCAGCAAGCAAGCATACATGTATAATTACTATATATATTTAAGTGTCTTACTAGAAGTAATAAACTTGTATGTCGCTAGAACATAGTTGGTAATTAAATATTAAAGAGTTCAATAATGGACCATTGCATTATGTAGTATGCATATTTTATCCTAAAGTCAGATGTGAAATTTGCAAGGTTGTAAATAACGCTCAGTGGTCGACCACCTTTAAGGTTAAATCTCATTTCGCGGAGTTATAACGGCGTTATAACGGAGACTATAAAATATAAAGGAATTTATATAAAAAAAAATATATATATTAGCAATATCCTAACAAAATTAGTCAAAAAAATGTCTTTTAACCGTTATTTGATCGTTAAGCTCCGTTAAATCCGTTATTTGACCGTTAAATTCCGTTATTTGACCGTTAAATTTCGTTATTTGACCGTTAAATCCCGTTATAAAGGCCGTTAAGACCGTTAAATCCGTAATAATGGCCGTTAAATCCTCAGACCTTTAAATTTACCCTCCAACCCCCTTAACGTAACGTTGGACCTCTGTTACCGTTATAACGGCCGTTAAGGCCGTTATTTACAACACTGGAAATTCGGGAGTAATATGGTATAAAACAGAAATTCTCGGTACCGAAACTGGTACCGTTTTACTGAATTCGGTACGGTATCGGGATTGCATTTTGGGCATTTTCGGTTTCGGTAATTTTCGGTTTCGGTACGGTTCGGTACCGGTACCATACCGATCTCATCCCTAATGCTAGTAATGTTGGTGATATATGATTTGTTGACCTTATATGTATATTGTAATTATTGTTAGGTTGAAAGCAATAATGTTTGTTCTTGTGGTCACCATGGGCTTGGTTATTCGTCTTTGAGGTAAGTACATTTATATCTGTTTATATACATATCGGCTCAATTACGTGATGATGGGGATGGAGACCCATAGTTATGATTAGATGGGATTAAGACCGTAAGGGGTATGGCTAATTGTGGAAAGACCATACGTGGTATGACAAGGGATGAGACCATACGGGGTATGACATAGTGTTGGAAAACCATACGGGGTATGCCCTAATGTTGGAAAGACTATACAGGGTATGACATAATGTTGAAAAGACCATAGGGGGTATGGCAATAGGTAAGACCATACAAGGTATGACATAAAGCTGGAAAACCCATATGGGGTATGACATAATTGTGGAAAGACCATACAGGGTATGGCATAAAGTTGAAAAAACATACGGGGTATAACAATGTGAATTGGTTGTTGAATAATGTATTTGAAACGAATACTTGATTGTGTGGATTACTTGTTTTGTATTTGTGTAACATTGTAGTGTATGAGATCCTTGGCATCTCGGTAAGTGTACAGGTATCTTGTTGATAGACCATACGGGGTATGACAACTTGAGAATGACCTGGTTTGTTTGTAGAAGGGAAAATTCCATAAAAAAGTAACCTATTTACATGAAATTCCTATTAAAAGTAACCTATTTTGTTCGGTCAAAGTCAAGTGCCACGTCATTAAAACTGATGACGTGACATCGGTGATGTGGCACTTAACGAGCTCCGTCTGTCAAAAACTAACGATATACTATTTATTAGGAATTTTTTGAAAATAAGATCCTTTAAATAGACGAAAACAAAAAAGGTTACCTTTAATAGGAATTTCGTGTAAATAGGTTACCTTTTTATGGAATAAACCCTTTGTAGAATTGTTTTATGATTTCATAAATTACTTGGTAGTATAATTTTGGGCATGATTGAGATGATATTGTGATGTTTTATACCTTTGTTATAGTCCTCACGTATTGATTTCATTATGTGTGTAATTGTATATTAATGTATTCACTAAGCGGTAGCTTATCTTTTTAGTTGTTTACCTTTTTATAGGTGGTTCTGAAAATAGGAACTAAGGTATAGTTGATTGAAGTATTGGACTTGAAGTTGCTAGTAGGTAAAAGGTATTTTGACCATTTGTGGAAGATGGTATTTTGGTATATACTTAGCAATCCCGCCTCGTTTATGGCTCTTGATCCATTTGGTCATTTTGGTAAAGTTTGGTTTTAGTTTATCTCTGCAAAACTAAGTTATGTAATGGTCTTTTGATTTATAGTCATGTTTGCTTGACTTTGAAAGATGTCAACTTAGACAAGTGACCCATTTCGATGTAAAACGAATGTTTGATGTAAGTGGATACCTTTACTATGTTTATAAGTGAGTCAAATACTTTTTTGAATCAGTATGATTGTCAATTGAAGCTTGAAAATGAGTTTGAAAAGGGTGCAAGTTGATTCAAGTGTCAAAATAAGTTTTGGTTCTGTTTGTTCAGATTATGCGCCACATAAATGGATGCATGTGCGCATATCTAACAATTTGAGTTTTATGCTACGCATATCTAGACACATGAAACTCTCTGTTTTTCCTGAACGCAGTTTATGCGCCGCATAAAATGAATCATGTGGCGCATGAATGGAAAATTTTTTTTTGATTTTTCACCAATCGAGTCGTGTTCTTTTAAAACACCATATAAATTTTAAAAATATACTTTTCTAGTTGCCAAAACCCAGCTCAGCCTCGTTTTGACTTTCAATTGTTAGTAATACAACCCTTTTCATATTTCAACAAGAACCTGCTTTGAATAGTAACACTACCTTGACATACTGCCAACCATGGTGTGTTTCATAATCATCAAACGGTTCGACATATAGAGAACCTAGAGATTTCCCATGTGTGTTTGAAATATGTGATGTTTGGGATTCTGGTCTCAATTTGGCGTTCTTGGATTACTAACGGAGGGGTGTTGAAGTTTCACGAAAGCTAAATGCATAAGATATGCAATTTATGTGTTTCGGGTAACACATATGCAATTGCATTTATTAATATAAATATGCAAAATGCGAATCCAACATGTAATTGTCAAGGGAACTTTTTGTTCTTTTGATCACATGTACGTTGAACTTTTTGTTCTTTTGATCACATGTACGTTGAACATTTAGTAAATAACTCACGTTCAATTTTTTGAAACGTCATGTTTGTTAAATAATGTATAAGGACATAACACTGTCTTTATAAGGAACGTACAAAAAAACAACTGTTTTATAAAAAACTTATAGATACTCCGTGTGTAATATTACGTTGAATCTTTTTTAAAAAAACCCTATCGGTGCTCTATGTGTTACACCCTCCTACAACTAAATAAATATATTGGAAAATAACCTAGCCTTTTTTTTTGAATGATAATTACAAAATAAATGAATGCTCAATTTTTTTTCCTTTGAACATAATTGCCACATATTAATTTATAACATAAATTTATACTTGGTTAAATAACATTACATTTGTTAGAATAATTGTAATGACATTACATTTATTTATATTTCATTATAACATATATTAAAACATCATAAAGAGGTTGTAACAAAACAAGATATATATTCTTGAAGAAAAATATTTAACTATCATTGCGTTATGTGTTAAATTCTCTAAGAACTTAAAACAAGAAGATATCTCTTTGTATAACAAAGGATAATAGTATCCTTATGTGGTTATTATTTTTAGTTGATACGGGGTCGGTTTTTTGTTACATGATATTTTATGGTTAATTAGCAAATATCTTTAATTTCAAAGTATTAGATATATATCTCTAAAATGAATATCTTATTTATGGCACCTAAATATATAAATTTAATATGGAGATCATTTAGAAAAGTACGGTTGTTATTTACTTTATAAATGATTATAAGTTTATGGGTATATATATATATTCTTGTTTTTTGTATATTATTGTAGAATTTTAATCTTCACATTATTGGTGGCTAAATTTATAAAGTAAATAAATCAACAAATTTTTTCATTTTGTACACTTTAATGTATGTATAGTTTATTATTTCTTTTCATTAAACAACCTTAGAAGTTATTGTGCGATTCTCACTTACTTTATTGGGTTAGTGATTTTTTTTATTTTGACGGATTTGGCGTATGTTTGATATGTTTTCTGCATTAAATATTAATAAAAACGGTTACCAATGTATTAATTTATTAATTAAAGAGTTTAAGAAATTTTATGATCTTCTAAATTTTATTTTATTTATTTATTTTATTAAGTGAGAATAAATCTTGTCTAATTTTTTTTTAATTTTAAACTATTGAAGTTATTTTATATTTAGATAGAAAGTAAGTAAGTAACTGCTCAGTGCCGCCTTTCGCGGGTTTTGAGCCCCAATACCTCGACGGTGTATGGGGGAGGTTAAGATGTAGGCAGACCTTACCTCTACCTAAGTACAGAGGCTGCTTCCAGTTTCTACCTAAATGGTAGAAAAAGGCCCTCCAACCTTTGCATGGGATGAGGATCGAACCCATGACCTCTGTCTCCAGAGGCAACCTTCGCGTTTGTTAAAGAGGTTAGCTTGATTTATGTCCCCGTCGTTCGGGAATATCACCTGGCTTACCTCCATCTCGACAACTTGATTTTCGCATTAGTCTTGTTCCTAATGCAGCTCCTGTAGCAAAATCCCCATATAGATTAGCAACAACTGAATTACAGGAATTGGCCACACAATTAAAAGAACTTCACGACAAGGGATTTATTAGACCTAGCCAGTCACCGTGGGGAGCACCTGTCTTATTCGTCAAAAAGAAGGACGGCTCTTTTCGCATGTGTATCGACTACCGCGAGTTGAATAAGTTAACAGTAAAGAATCGTTATCCCCTTCCTAGGATTAATGATCTATTCGATCAACTTCAAGGCGCAAAGTGTTTCTCAAAAATTGACTTACGTTCAGGGTATCATCAACTGCGTGTACACGAGGACGATATACCAATGACTGCTTTTAGAACAAGATATATATGGACATTTTGAGTTCACAGTGATGCCTTTTGGATTGACTAACGCTCCAGCAGTATTCATGGATTTGATGAATAGAGTGTGTCGACCGTATTTGGATAAGTTTGTAATTGTGTTCATCGACGACATCCTAATTTACTCAAAGACAAAGGAAGAAAATGCTGAACATCTGAGAAAAGTATTGGAATTACTGAGAAAGGAAAAACTATATGGAAAATTTTCTAAATGTGAGTTTTGGCTTGATGAGGTACACTTTCTGGGACATGTCGTGAGTAAGGATGGAATACACGTGGATCCTAGCAAGATTGATTCAGTCAAGAACTGGAGAACACCAGAGACACCGATTGAAGTCAGAAAATTCCTTGGTCTAGCTGGTTACTATAGAAGATTCATCGAGAATTTCTCTAAGATTGCGTTGCCGCTTACGCAATCTCAGAAGGATAGGCCGTATGTTTGGGGTGAAAAACAAGAAGCAGCGTTTCAAATCTTGAAAGATAAGCTATGTAATGCACCGATTTTGAGTCTGCCTGAAGGATTCGATGACTTTGTAGTGTATTGCGACGCATCGGGTCAAGGGTTAGGTTGTGTACTCATGCAAAGAGGCAAAGTGATTGCTTACGCCTCACGTCAATTGAAGGTCCATGAGAAGAATTACACAACTCATGACTTGGAATTAGGAGCAGTGGTTTTTGCATTAAAGTGTTGGAGGCATTATTTGTATGGAACTAAGTGTGTGATCTACACGGATCACAAGAGTTTGCAACATATTTTCAGACAACAAGATTTGAATATGAGACAACGAAGATGGCTTGAGTTACTCAGTGATTATGACTGTGACATTCGTTATCACCCGGGGAAAGCCAACGTAGTGGTCGATGCCTTAAGTTGTAAGGAAAGGGTTAAGCCTAGACGAGTACGTGTTATGAGTATTACAGTGCAAAGAAGTGTTAGAGATCAGATCATAGAAGCACAGTTGGTGGTTGTTAGCGATAAAGATCTTCTTAAGAAGGAACTACGAGGAATGGAACAACATTTGGATAGAAGAGAAGATGACGGCTTGTACTTCGTGGACAGACTATGGGTTCCTTCTACTGGTGATTTACGAACATTGATATTGAACGAAGCTCATAATACAAGGTATTTGGTACATCCGGGCACCGACAAGATGTACTATGATTTGCGTGAGTTATATTGGTGGCCTGGCATGAAGAAAGATGTTGCTGAGTTTGTAAGCCGATGCTTGACATGTCTATAAGTGAAAGTGGAACATCAAAAGCCTGCGGGATTACTCAGACAACCAGAAATTTCTGAATGGAAGTGGGAGAACATAACTATGGATTTCATTACCAAACTACCTAGGACGAAGGAGGGTCATGATATGATATGGGTGATCGTCGATAGATTGACAAAGTCTGCTCATTTCTTAGCCATTCGTGAAAAAGATCCCACAGAGAAATTGGTGAGGAAGTATGTAAAGGAAGTCGTATCGAAACATGGCGTACCAGTTTCGATTATCTCAGACAGAGATACTCGCTTTAATTCTCAGTTTTGGCGAGGGTTTCATAAGGCTTTTGGGACTAGGATAGACATGAGTACGACGTACCATCCACAAACTGATGGTCAGAGTGAATGTACTATTCAGACTTTAGAAGACATGTTGAGAGCCTGTGTCTTAGATTTTGGTGGTAACTGGGATGATCATCTACATTTGATAGAATTCTCTTACAACAATAGTTATCGCGCGAGTATTAATATGGCTCCTTTCAAGGCATTGTATGGATGGAATTGTAGATCACCTGTCGCATGGTCTGACTTTGGCGATAGCCAGTTGGTTGGGCCTGAGCTTATTGAAGAGACTTCCGAGAAAATAATCCAGATTAAAGAGCGACTTAGATTAGCACGTTAATGACAAAAGAAGTATGCCGACGTTAGACATAGACCTTTAGAATTCAATGTTGGGGATCGAGTACTCCTAAAGGTTTCCCCTTGGAAAGGAGTGGTTAGATTTGTCAAGAGTGGAAAACTTGGACCTAGATTTATTGGACCTTTTGAGATACTAGAAAGAGTTGGCGAAGTAGCTTATCGGTTGAGACTTTCGGAAGAGTTTAAGGGAGTTCACGACGTATTTCATGTGTCTCATCTTCGAAAATGCCTAGCTGAAGAAGATCGTCATGTGCCTATGGACGAAATCCGGATTGACGATAAGTTGAATTTTGTTGAAGAGCCTTTAGAGCTTGTGGATCGCAAGGTGCGGAAACTAAAGAAAACCAAGTATACACTTGTCAAAGTTCGATGGAATTCAAAGCGAGGCCCTGAGTATACTTTGGAACGGGAAGATCATTTCAAGACAAAATACCCCCAATTGTTTAATGGGACTAGTTCGAGTTGAATTTCGGGACGAAATTCTTTTAACGGGGTAATGCTGTGACAACCGTCATCTGAGCGTATTTTTCGAAGTACTTTTTTGGTCGTTTAAGTTCGTTTCGTTTATGTACGTCTTTAGACCTTAAGACTTTATCGACAAAATAGGTGGATTTATGACTTATTTGGACTCTTTGAGCATTTAAACTTTATAAAGATTGTGCGTGGACTCGATAACAGGAAGAATACTAGTTGTCTTGTGGAAATGCTAAATTAAGTGATATATATAAAATTTAATCAAATAAAGATTTATTAAACGAATATGGTCATGTTTATATCCATTAGAAAGTTATTGAAAATTTATATTTAAATATGTCGACGAAATAAATTTGTGGGTCTCGAGTTTCTTAAAATGGTCGGGTCAAATGGGTTTGTGAGAAAGTCAAACTAATTGGAAGGGCTTGGAAAGTGCAAGAAAAGCCTCCTAACCCTAACCCTAACCCTCACTTTACACACACATCTCTTACTCATTCTCCCCCTCCTCCCTTTTTCTCTCTTGTAGCAGCCCCCTTCACCCTTCTCTCCCTCTAAATCGGATCTCCACCATCAACCACCATCCGGCCGCCACTAAATCACCATCAACCATCATCAATATTCATTTTCTTCTTCATTTTCTTCTTCATTTTCTTTAAGATTTTGGTAAGTTGTGGTCAGAGCTATGTTGTTTGTCATCAAAAATCCGTTTTCTTGTACATATACAAATATATTTTCGGATATATGTAAGTAAGAGTATGTAAGATCCGAAATCCTTCTTACATATTGTAACATCCGTGAATTTTGACCCGTTGACTTTAAGTGTAACTTTAATGGATTATTGAAATTAATGATATCTTTAGGTCTATCTTGTGATTAAATGACTAACTTTATACTCGTTGGGTTGATTGACGGTGTGCTAGATGATATGTTGCGGGTTATGAATTAACTAGTTTTATGTTGATGGGTCAATCCATGGGTAAAAACTAAGACCCAAGACTTAAGCAAGTCAACCCATTTTCCCCCACCCACCTTATCTCTTTCCCTTTCCCTCATTTTTCTTATCTCTCTCTCTCTCTCTACTTTACTCACAAGAACACCCACACACTCTTTTTTTCCTCTCTCTCTAGATTAATTCTTAGTTTATGGTAATTCAAGCTTGGAAATTGCAAGAATAATAAACCTTATCATCATAATAACACCATATCAAAGATTTGGGCTCCAAGGTGCAAGAAAACATCCCATACGGGTCAAGATTCGGGTTTGAGTGCTAGGTGAAGATTTGGTAAGCTAAACTTGTTCCATAACCTTTATTTTATTTTGGTTTACTTGTTTCTAGTTGATGTCGAGTGGATTCGGGTCTTGAATCGAGTCGAAAAGCTTGCAAGTGTCATTTAGGGTTTTAGGAAGTTAATTCAAGAATTTGAGTTTGATTTGAGTTATGGAATGGATTTTTAAGGTGGGTTATGTTTATTTATGTTAAGGTATGTTTAATTATGCTTCAAAATGAGTCTCGAAGCCTCCTAAATCGATTTCTAGGTCAAAAATTGAGTTTGGGTCGAGTTTGGTTCGTGTTTGGATGATCTGGAACTGAACTGGGCATAGGTGCGTTGCACCACCTCTTTGGTGCATCGCACCAGGGTCTGAGTGAGTTTTCTGAACAAAAAATGTGTCGCACCACCCTTCTGGTGCGCCGCACCTGACCCCTGAACATCGCAAACTCACTTGTTTCTTAAAATAGTCGTATCTCTCAAACCGTAAGTCCAATCGAGACGTGTGACCTATCATTGGATTCGTGAAAGAGTCTAGTTTCTTGTAATAACCCTCATTTGGGATGAAACCTCCCCCATTTCTAAAAAGGTCGAGTCTTTTGTGTCTAAGTCCTTACACGGGAGAAGTTACTAACGCTTTGGTACGTGGTGGCCGACTT
This sequence comes from Erigeron canadensis, assembly GCF_010389155.1. NCBI lineage: Eukaryota > Viridiplantae > Streptophyta > Magnoliopsida > Asterales > Asteraceae > Erigeron > Erigeron canadensis. The sequence continues at coordinate 42,827 of NW_025215723.1, read as the reverse complement.
AAACTTGGTTTAGACCTCACCTAGACTTTCTAACAACTTTATCAAGTTCCGGGAGTCGCTTAGAATTGTAATCCTTCTTGATAACCTAGCTAGGATTGTTTTCGTTATGTGTTAAGACGTGAATGAATCGTGTTGATAATCAAATATGATACTAATGATAGGTGGTGGATGTGAAGTGAACGCAAGACAACTTTAGTTGGTTTTAATTCGTATTAACCTCTCTTAGCCAATCAAGGTGAGTTCGTATCTCCCTACTCTATTGAGATTCGGGCTGAAAAGTGTACATTGTGTGTTTATTTGTTTGAATTAGTTGTTTGTTGATTGAATGATGATTGATGGATGAATTGAATTGTTTTGTGTATGTTGGTATTGAGAAAGGTTATATTTAGGTTAGATGTACATACATGGAAGTCGACTTCGCTTTCAAAAGGTTTGAGATGTGGAGGGTTAGCCGCTGGTACACTCTGTATACAAATATCGAGGACTCTTTGAAAGCAAGCCCTCTCAAGTGTATGTATGTATAGTTTGATCATTTTGTTGGTTATTGGATGTTGGATTGATGGATTGTTGGGCTTGCATTGTGTTGGTTGCTTTGAGATGATTTGGTTGTCTGTTGAGACAAATGTGTTTATCCAGGTATAGACGTATACACTGGTGTTGGTCATCGGGGTTTATAGACATATATTCGCCGATGTTTTTGAGATGCCACATTGGTCATGGTGATGACCTGTGAGTATCGTTGCATAGATGCCATGATGGCCACACTTATCACTCGCATTTCGGTTTGGCATACATATCATTTGCATCATGACATTGACATTGACATTGGCATTGACATTGCATTGGTTATTTTTATACGCTCATTATATTGTGATGCATTGATTGGATGACGTGTAAGTCTACTCGTATGCGATGACTGCTCTTGCTTTTATGATATGTGGTTATTGTCGGTGGCTCCTCTAGGACCACCACTACGAACTCACCAACCTCGTGTTGACTTGTAGAACACTTTTCAGGTAATCAGGTGGTTCAAGGATGTGATGCATGATCTGGTGTAGCTTTTGGATTCGGGCATGAACTTTATGGATCAAGGATTCATTCGTCCACTTTTGACTCATGCTTAGGTACGATAGCCATCTCTAGAATTCTCTTTTGTAAACTTTGATGGTCATTTGCTCCTTGTGCATTGTATGAATATTTGACTTGTTATGGATTCACCGAATTCATTATTTTCATTTAGTTGCCTACGATAATCCCTCCTTGTGCTATATGATTTCCGTAATATTTCGAGCCCTAGCTCGGGGTGTTACACATATATATGTAGATCGTATGTTTGTATATATGAATATATAAAGATCCGTTTTCCTCAAGGTTTACACCTATATATATATATTTTCGGGTATATATATTTATGTACTTATATAGATCCAAGTTTTTGACTAAAATTATACATATATATAAATCGATTTGGGTATGTATGTGTTGGTTCATGTATCAATCCGAAAAGTTTTGCAACGATATGTATAAATTGGTTTTGAGTGTGAATATATGGGTTTAGATCCGAAATATTTAAGTATGTATATATATATATATTTCCGATTGTTTGGCATTCTTGGCTATGAACATACCCGGAAACCTATAGATCCGAGATCTATAGGTCCAGAAATCCTTAAATCCGAAAAGATATATCCAAAATCTTCTTGAATCCGAAAACCTTGAACCGAAATCCTTTAAATCCGGGATCTTGAATCCGAAAAGTTTTGATCTTAAATCTATGTTCTTGTCTAGATTTGATGTAATCTTGTATTTTCGGTTCAAATATAAATACATAAGTCGAATTATTGTTTAAAACCGTGAATATATATATATGACTTCGGGTTGTTTTGGCTAAATCTACCATGGATCCGAGTTGTTTTAGTAATTTTTGGGCTTGAAATTGGTTATGGTTCATCATAGTGACTGGAATCTTGATTTTTCGGTTTGGTCAACGCCGGTCAACTACCGGTCAACGCCGATCAAACTGGCCAGAAAAGGTTTTTGGTTCAAAATTTGGTTTGGGTATTATTTTGGGTATTTTAGTCAAAATTAAGGTTTTTAAATAAAATTAAATTATATCTTTTAATTAATTGGATTTATGTTTAAAGTTAAATCCTAAATTCCATAAATAATTAAATTAATATGGAAATATAAATATATATAAAGACTAGATTAATAAGTTATATATATATATACAAAGTATTAAATTGATATGAACATATGTATATATATCCAAGGACTTATAAAGACAATACAAATGATACGACTTTTCGAACTTGACAAATCACATCGTGACGTTTCAAATGAACACTTGACAAGATATAAACATTAAGAATATGACATTATTAAAAGAAGCATATCACATGGACAATTTATAAGGACAAAATGACTATTATATATATATATATATATATATATATATATATATATATATATTATGACAATTGATAAAACAAAATGGCATTTCCTCTGACACTAGTATAGGACATGGACTTGTACAATTAAGTAAGTACTTACTGGATGACTTGTGGGCAATGTAGGACTTTTGGACAGATAGTGAGTTTGTTTCAGGTGTATCTGACTGTTCGTGTTCTTGTTCGTTGATCTAGGATTTTTATACTTGTGCTGCCTTCAGGTGAGTTTCGTAGCCCTCTTTTTACGTGCTTTGGGGTGGAAAGTATACTACTACTTTTTAAAACAGTTTGTCGATATTTATTTATGTTCAATATAGAGCTGGTTCTTATAGAGTTACTGATGCCATGTGACGTGCTTGTTTTTGTTTGTATGTGTGATTATGTGCTTAATGATTGTGCTTATTGAGACGTACTTATTGTGTGCATTGGAGACTTATATTAAGGCAAGTTATTTAACTGTAAGGCCACCAAGGCAAGTTGTTGAACTGTAAGGCCACATATAATTATCTAAGGCAGGTACTGTAAGGCCACACTTTGAGTACTTGGACTATGGCGTAGCTCTGCTCACTATATATTGAACATCTACCTATTTTGTTTCTAAAGAATCGACATAAGAGTTATTTACTACTGTACTTTTTAACTAAAACCTACGAACTCACCAACCTTTGTGTTGACACATTTTAGTATACTTTTCAGGTACTCAGGCTAATCAGGGTTAAAGACTGCTAGCTAGGCTTGGACTTCGGAGTTAGTGCTCCTTTATTTATTGTCAGACTTTAAGGCTACATGCCTTGGATTATATCTTTATGAACTTGGTTGTAATAAGCTATTTTAGCACTGTTATGACTTTGAACTCATGTTTGTTGGGAATATATTTATTATATTCTAGTTCATTTAGTAGTATCTATGTAATTCCATGTCGTGCTATACTTTTCATGACACCTCATGTTTACGCCAACGGTGGGGTGTTACAAAACTATTAGATATAGATACCAATAAAATATAATATTCTATATATAAATGATATTAAAACATAAAAAACTATTGTTAGATACTTAACCATTGGTCCATTGGTATCTTTTTCTAGTAGCTTTTTGATTAATTTATTTATATATGCATCTTTTTTTTTTTTCAACGCTAGTTAAATATTTTTCTTTAATAATATATATCTTGTTTTGTTACAACTCCTTTAAGATGTTTTAATATATGTAGTTTATTATAATAAAATGAAATATAAATAATATAATGTCATTATAATTAAGGATTTGATAACTAATGTCATTGGGGCATTAATTATAATATATTTAATGAAGTTAAATTTTTATTAAATATAAATTTATGTATTTATGGTTTATTTAAACCGGGGTAATAATTAGATTGAACTAATGAGAATTATAAGGTAACTTTTAATAATTTGAAAAATACAGATTTCATTAAATTCACCAAAATTATTAGGGAGGAGGATTCCTTCAAGTTTCTCCAACTTGACTAGTCAAATTGGGAGGATTTTGACCATTGGATGAAAATCAAGGGCCAAGTTTTAACGATACTTATTTAATCTTAGCCCTTGATTTTCAATCAAGGGTCAAGATCATCCCAACTTGACTAGTCAAGTTGGAAAAACTTGAGGGAATCTCATTCCAATTATTAGTGCTAGGGAAGCACTAGTCGGGACGCTAGTTACCAAATCTCATTCTATTATTACTTCCATCTCATTCTATTAATTTTTTAAAAAAATACTTACAAGGTCAAATTTAGACTTAACAAATGTTGTATATTATCTATCAAAGTTAAGTAAATATTGATTAGATGACAAAATAAAATTATATGATTATGTTATTACCCAAAAACCAAAGATCGTGTGAACTTCATGATTCTCAAAGTTATTCTATCATCATTATAACGAGTATTATTCTTGAATAAGATTAATTAATATATAGTTGAAAAGTTTTTGCCAATAAGGTGGAGAATGAGAGTTTTCTCTAGCATTAGCTAGTTTCCTTCAGAACAGTAGTGAGACTTCCATCGCTGATCATGCCCTCGGATTGACTGCGTTGGTGACATGATCGATCTCTACCGGACGATGAAGAGGAATGCCGCCGAGTCCAATAACCACTGTTGTTCAAAAAAATATATAGTTTAATTTGAGGTTAAAAAAATACATAATTCAATTGAGTGAATGCTATTAGAAAAAAAATAAATGTGTTAAACCTAACACATGATAAAGAAAAAGAATGTAATGATTATAAATATCCATCAATATTAATATATATATATTTCAAAATGGTACAGATATTAATGTAACTTAAATTTATTATTTCAAAAATAAATTTAAACATCTCCAACAACACAATTAAATATATTAGTCACAATGTTGCATGTGTTTTAGCTCGAATTCTTTTATCTCAACCAAATGTTGACATATATACAAATGTTATAGCTTCATATTTTTTTTTTAAACTTTTTTCAACAAAGTTTTAAAATTTCTCTCATTCTTTATATTTTTCTTAACTTTGTAGCCAATTTTCATTTCTTTTTCACTTCTCATATTACCCTTCAAATTATCAAACTTTGTTTCAAATGCTTCAAACCCAATTCTTCTTTTTAGTTTAATCTCACAAAAGTCTTTCCTTTATTTCATAGCTTTTTATCCAAATTGTTCATCAAAATTAGGCGTTAAGATCTTTATATTTTATTTCTATAACTTTAGTTTTTTCTAATGATTTCAACTTTTCAATCGAATAATCCAAAAGCTCGTTTATTTTACATATAGTATAATATCATTTACTTCAAAAATAAAAAAACTCTTATTTCATAATTAAATCATGAGTTGTATGTACTCAGTTTATTGATTATGGTAAAACTTGATTTTATACATTTTTTTAATTGAATTTTTTAGCTTTGCAACCTAGCTTGCTTCATAATATGAAGGTTAAATAAAATACTAAGTTTGTTTTCTAAAAATATAAATTTGTCAAAAATCTTGCTTATTAATTATTTATAAAATACCAATACTCGTATTTGCCTTCATTATTTTGCAAAGAATACCAAGATTTATATTTGATGAAAATGATCTAGTAAAACCAAAAAATCTTTAAATATTGTGTTTTTGAATTTAGCTTTATAAAAAAAAATATTTATATATTTGAAATACACTCATACAATTGAAAATGATTATTTCGTCAAATCTTCGTCCTGAGACAGTTGGTAAGTTTCTAATTTTACTTTTTCATTATATCAAACACTTTATCTTGAATCACAAACTATTTTTTTTTCATTTCCAATTCTTAACTTTAATCTGATTTTAGATTTTATCATCAAATTTTTGTCTTCAATAAAAAAATATAAATATAAAACCTCATAATAGGATGCTAGTTTGAATTAAACAAAAAAAATATATTTTTCTATTTTATAGTTTTAGATTATATGTTATTAAATTTCACATACATTTAAATAACTATTGAAAATTATTATAAAATATAATCTGAATAAGATCTTACCATTATATTATATTAAAATAAATTGATGCACATAAAATTTTCATAATATATAATGATAATGATATATTTAGTCAAAAAAGTAATATTTTTTTTATTTTTATTTTAATACTTGTTACATGGAGATGAATATGGATATAAAATAAGAGAATAACTAATATGCTTCTAGTAGTTAGCATGTATCATACATGTTTCCTTCTTACAATCTTTAAAAATTCAAACATTGATTTCAATCATATGGTTCAATATTTAATATTTTTTAAATGATTTGTGAGAGAGGAAACATGTATGCAAATACAAGCTACTAGAAGCATATTACTTATTCCCATAAAATAAATAAATATAATTAGGTCAAAGTACTTTTTTCGTCCCTGTGGTTTTTCGAATAAACACTTTACATCCTCACTGTTAACTTTTGACTAAAATCATTCTTGTGGTTTTCATTTCGTCCTTGGATCCGTTAACCCCCTAACGTGAGGGGCATATATGTTTTTTCACCCATTTGTCCCTATGGTTAAGTGCAAAATTCGTCCTATGGTTTGTCGTTTTTGCATTTTTCATCCTTGAATTTAACAAACCTCCAAACAAAATTTTAATCAAAAACTAAAACAAACTCAAATCAAAAACCTATATATACACCTACATATGAGGATCTAATTTAATACCGACCAATACAACTAATTTAATTTATTTTATTTTTAAAAAAATGTTATAAAACTTACTACAATGTAATGAAAATAATCAAAATATAATTACAATTCACTCTTAAAAAAACCAAATAGGTACTTTATAACAAAATACAAGAAAGTTCATAAATTACAAAAAATAACATTAAAGTATTATAAAAATGCAAAAAACGATAAACCACAGAGACGGTATTACGGGTATACTACCAGTATTTAAAACATTGTATGTACGTGTTTGCATTTGAAAGTGACTGAGCATATCCTTAATTGTAGGTACATAGGTTTTTGTTTTGTTTGGATTAAATTGCTACGGTAAATTTTGTTTGTTTTGTTTTTTTTGAAAATTTTTCCTCGAATTGTTAACGACGAGGACGAAAAATGCAAAAAACGATAAACCACAGAGACGTTTTTTGCACTTAACAACATGCCCCTCACATGACTTGCATGTGAGGGAGTTAACGGCAAAGTTATAACAGCAGAGACGAAATGTAAACCATAAGAACGATTTTAGTCAAAAATTAACGGTAATGATGAAAAATGGTTATTAAAAAAAACACATGTACGAAAAAATTTACTTTGGCCGTGTAATTATAACAAGATCCGGGTTCAACACAGTAGTATATCGATATCCATACCCGAAACAAAAAAAGTAACAGGAAACAATAAAACACTATTACTAGTGCGTACACTTGATTTCGATCTTAACGAAACCCCATTTCCATTTCAGCAGCCGTCACCACCACCGTAAATGCAAATGACGACGGAGACACGGCGGATCTCCAGTGTACTTCCTGCAAACAAACAAAACCACATGGGGAAATGGTGGTGTGTGTAAAACACTTTCATGTCAAGTGTTTAGGAAGTAAAAATAGTCATCAACAAGAAGAAGAAAAAGAAGAAGTAGAAGAAATTGAGTGGAGGTGCGCCAAGTGTTCGATGAAATGCCGCAGTAAGAAAAAATTGCGCAGAAGTGTTTCTGCTGGTGGTGTTGTTGTTGGTTCGGATTCGGGTTTATTAAGGGTTTTCGATATGAATGCTTCTCCACCTAAAGATTTTGATGATGATGATGATGTTGTTGCTGAAAATGTTGTGAATTCTCAGCTGGATTTGGCTGCCAAAAAGTATGATCTTCCATTCTTTCTTTAAAACCTTACTTTCCATACTTCATTTTTTTTAACTATATATATATATATATATAATATAGTAACAATGTGTGCTTGCTTTTGTTTGAAGATTTTATGAGTTTTCGATGAAATTGTGATGCGGAAATGGAATTTCGGTAGATAATGTGGTTAAAGTTTGTTTCTTTAAATAGTTGATTATGTTATATTATATATATATATATGTAGTTTGTGTGACAATGTGTGCTTGTTTTTGCTGAAGTTATCATGGGTTTTTATAATATTGTGACCGGAGAAACGAAATTCTTATGGTTATTGTGATTGAAGTTTGTTTCTTTTTTTTTTGACATGGTTTGGTTGTGTTTATATTACGGGTGTTATTAATGTATACTTTTTAAAATTAGGACATTAAAGAATGTTTAGAAGTATGATCTTCAGGTTACACTTGAAAACCTTTCTTTAGTAAATTTTGTAGGTACTTTGATTATATTTTGTGTGCGTGTTTACTGTTTAGCAATGCGTGCTTGAATTTGTTGGTGTGTTGTAGTGTTTTGAAAAAATTGTGATCAAATAAATGGAATTTTGATAGCTAATACTATTCTTCAAGTTATTTTTTATCTCATAGGGGAAATGTCATAAAATATCAACACACTTATATAAGATGTCTATTTGGTAACTATAAGTTCTTTTTGTAATGTTTGTTTAGCTAGTCATAATATTATTTCACTGAATAATTACTTGTTTTATGAGTGATGTGACAATTATTTTTGACACATAGTTCATTGTGAATGGTTAAAATGGTAAAGCTAAGCTTTAGCGCGTCATAATTAAGTTATAGTTACCTAACGGTAGAAAAACTTATAATTACGAAGATGATACTCCGACATAAGAAAAAGTTTAAAAGATATAAAAGTTTAATTGGGATTGTCTACCTACATAATTACACACTATTATTTATAAAGAGTAAACACTTGAAGTCTTCCATCTTAAGCTTACCGCAGAAGGCCAGTTTTTGAAGTGTACATGACCTAACAAGGTATTCCCCATGATTGACTTGAAGATGTTTACCTTGTGAGAGGTTCGTTAAGAGGCTCATTGCCCATTGTGAGGACATGGGTATCGCTAGGTCGCAATGGTGGTTTACATAAATGCGGTGAGAAAGAAATGGCTATGAAACCACACAAGGAAGGATAAATGGAGAGGAACTTTTTTAGGATAGAAAATCGATCCTTTGTTTCTATGTAGTGATAAGTGGATCCTTTTTCTTTAATGTACGCAATCTTACCACCATGGAGATGGTTTAGCCACACGAAGAAGATTACACTTAATATAAATATATAATTAAAAGACATTTATCAATTAGATGACTTGTGGTTACCAAAACTACACAACAATCTTTTAATATGGCAAGGCATTTCATTTCGCCTTCAAGCATTTTCACATGCACAAAATATTCTTGATCAGTGGACAACACATTAAATACCAGGCTTAATAAAGGAAGGGTAACTAAAGTTCATGGTAATGAGTACCAGGACCCTTAAGAGACATCATAAATTCATCATATATATATATATATATATATATATTTTGTTACAACAAGATTTGTTACCGAAAATCGAGTTGTCAAAGGGACATGCAATTTTGTATCCCCCAACCTTACGTACAACGTACTTATTGAACTCTGTCACACCAATTTCGAAAATATGAAGATCAATAAGTTAACTCAAGAAATATGTAGGTTTGGATTGCAAGGAAATTGCAATACCATGTCGGCTACCAACCACTTATGTACCTTCTACTCAGGGAAATTGTGACCTTTTCACTATCAGGGAAATATCAAGATCAAAGTGAAGTACATTCTTAGAGGTTATGATGACCTTGTGTATCTCTTAGATATATAAGCAAAGTCATGGAAACTTAGTAATGCATTTTATGCGGTTCACATGATCCATTTAAAATCGTTAGTGTTATGCGCGCTTGTAAAACCATTTAAGGTTTGAATAATTAGTGTCCACCACCTAGTAATAGGCTATATACCTCCGGTGTCACCGGTATGAGTTTATTGTGTTACTTCTGCGAACTTTATTATCACTTCATTGATTAAGTTGTGTAATGAAGTTGTGTAAGAGCATGTGACGTAACACACAAAACACAAAGCGTAACACATTTAGAGAAATAAGATTATTATACGGCTAATTACATAAATGGCACCTATACTATCCATCGTATGAGTATTACCTACCTAGAGTTTAAAAATTACGTTAGTCATACCCTAACTTGTGGTTTATTCATTTGAACCGTATCTAGATCAAACAATCGTCCCACGTGCTCTTGGTTGGTGCAAACTATTAAATGAAACAACAATGCTATAGTGTCAATTGCAGTCTTTCTTTGAGGGAGTTTTACTTGGACGAAGTTGTTTGTGTAGCGGTGGACTTAGACATTCAATCAATATCAAAAGATAAAATAAATAAAATGAAAATCTTTGAATGTACGAAAGAAATGATAATTGATGAGCTGCTATAGAGGAAATATGATTTTACTCAAAAATACAAACAAAAATAAAACTTTTAGTACGAGAAAAAAAAATAAAAAAAGGTGAATTTGGAGCCAAAAGAAATGTTTATGTGTCGAAAGATCGAGGCCATTAAATGCTTTCTTAAAAGTTTGACTTCAATTTCTCTATTGGGCCGTTAACAAATCAAAAGTTAGGTTAGTTTATTCCGGGATGTGTTCTCACATTTGCCATACCGAAGTTATCTTCTGTGTTGCCCATTAACTCATCGGATAGTTGCTTGTTTTGCCTATCAACTAATCCGTTAATTGTGTAGTTTGCCTCACGTCACCGAGCTTGGTCGTAAAAGGCGATAGGCACACAAAAGCGACAAGGTCCATTTTCTAAGCGGCAAGTTTTTTGTACGCGAGGTGCACACTTATGAAAAAATGTGAATTATTTGAATAGTATTTATAAAACACTATCATTAAGAGTGTCGTTTAAATCCCAACTTTGATCAAATAGTGTTTGAAAAGAAAGTAAGAAACCCCCCATAGATGTTGGTCTCGTTAAGGAAGAAGAAATAAGAGATCAATCTTGTTGAGAAAGAAAAGGTAGGGAATTTTTTTTACTTATAAACGGAAAACATCATATTGTGTACAAAAAGCTCTAAGGCTTGCACCTTGGTGTGCTTAGCGCTTGAGACTAAAATGCGAGCATTTTTTGTACACCTTGCGCCTAGGGTACCAAAAAGCTCGAAGGCTTGCACCTAGGTTCGCCTAGCTTAGGCACGCTTTTTAAAACCAAGTCACCAAGTAACAAAAGTAGAGACCTATGAAAGAGTGCATAGTTAGATATCGATTTTGTTTATACTTTATACATGCACCTTTTGAAAAGGTCGGCATAGTAAATCTTGTCTAAGATTGGCTAGTGGATATGCGGTCTTCACGAACATGTAATGGAAAACACAAATTTGCACATTATTTGGGGTTAAGATAGTGGATTTACTATATCAAGTAGTAGAAAAAAGATTTAAACATTCAATGGTGTTTTTATGATCTTATATTTTTTTTTGGTGTTATGTCATTTGACCTAGGGAATAAAATGTGAAGTTTATTGCTTAGAAAATATCTCTTGAGAGATTTTGGGAATTCTTTAGATAAGGCGAAGCTACTTAACTAGATTAGAGATCTATCATAAATAAATTGGTAAATGTTAATCCCAAGAAAAGTTGATTGAATCTCTTCTTACCCATAAGGCCAGATCACGTGACATCACATGATAAGTAAACTAAGCACACATAGCAGCCTCTCTGCACACAAGAGGGAATATGACGATTGATCTTTGTATCCTCTAGTATGGAACTTTGTTTACGAAGTCTTATTATATCATTATATATGATAATCTTGTATGGGACCTTTTGATTTTTAATGTTAGCTATAGTCTTGTTGTAATTGCTATAACATATGCGTTTTTATCACAAATGCATGTATGTAATTGCTGAATCGAATATTTTTCTACAAACATTTGATGCATAAAATATACCTTTTTTCTCTTGTATCCATCATATTTGTTTTTACAATCGTAATACAGTCACATCAGTGATTGTTTCCTTGTAGATATATTACTATACCAAGAGTTGTTGAATGCACATTTGTTAATTGTTTAACATTGAAGAGATTGTTTAAACTTTCTTTGTTAATGAGCCGTATAATGCTCGTAATAGGAAATTAAATTTGGTGATTATAGGATAGACAAGAAATGAAAGATACATATTCCAACATTTTAACCTATATAGGAAAAAAATCCACTAAGATCAAATATTAAATGAACACTCCACCAAAAATTAAAAAATTTATAATGGTAGAACGAAGATTACATAAGAGAAATATATACATTAAACTGTTCTTGCAATCATCAAGTCCTCTTACAATAAGGAAAACAGACAACTTTTTGTACCATGGTACATCTAGAGATGATTCCCACCCTTTATACACTTTCATTTTGTTAGAATTTGAATTTATAAGTAATTGCCTTTATCAACAAGCTTTTGAAACCCACGTGCATGTTGTAAGCAATTGCAAGTGACCTTTTTATTTGAACTAAGATAAGTCTCTTAGATCTTATTTGTCCAGACTTAAGGTAGTCATTGAAGTATTAACTTACTTGTTAGTCACTAGTTAAACTAGTCACTGAAGGTCAACAATGACTTATTATTACTTTCTTTTAATTAACCGTTTTGTTGGTAGCTCAGAGTCGTCCAGGTCAACCTTCATGGCCGTTGGGGGTATAGTTTTTGCTCATAGGATTCCAACTTGGTACCTCCAGGTATTTTCCGCCCATAGAGACCACCTTCACCCGCAGGCCACCACTCTTAAGGTTACAATAACCATCACCGATCATTGCCCTTATAAATGATCCCAAATATATATATATATATATATTTTGTGTGTGTGGGTGGGGTGGGGGGTTAGATCTATACCTACCTTTCCATTTGAGTAAAGTTACTCCTTTGGTATACCAAACGCTTTTCCAAAGTATGAAATCGTCTTGACATCAGCTTGGTTTTACGTATGTGCATAGCATTCCGTGAGATCAGTTTTGGATTGCAGCTCGGGATCCACATCATTTCCCCCCTCTCTAAATTTTGACCTGAAGAGTACATTGGTAATTTTACAGAAAGTTGATTTCTTTCCATTTTGGCACTAAAAATGCCTAATTGCATTCCCTTCCCTTTCTTTTCCTTTTTTAAAAAACTCGGAAAAGAAAAATAAAATAAAATACCTACCTATACTTTCCCGTCCTTTCCTTATTAAAAAAAATATATTTGGCTCACTCAACGGTTATGGATCTGGGGTGCCTTGGCTTGGGCCCCACATAAGGTCACTCATGTTTTTGTGGATAATGAGAAGTGACAAATAGAAGTTTGGTACCCATAAATTTCCATGACACGTAAACGTGGGGGGTCTCTGTTCTTTAAGTTATGTGGGGAAGGCAAGTTTTTGACTTGCATATATGCGGTCTAATTGTGGTTTTTATCCTTGTATCTGTTTCTGAATATTTTCCCTAGTCACCTCAAGATGTTACGTGGTAACTTCGAACTTGATACCTCTTGTGAGGTGATCAGGTCGTCTCCCCGCCAGGCCACCCACCTTGGAGGTGGTTGCATAAGCTTCCACAATGTTTTCCAAGCAAACCTCAAGAAATTGGTGTTGGTGTCTGTCTAAAATATGGTATTTAGAATTTCAAGAACACTGCTAGAATGGGGGCATCATTAGTCTTAGTACCTGGGGTGAAGTAAGTGGTTTTTGAAAATTAAACTACCATCATGAAAGAAACTGGGGTTCTCAATGATTCTCCACACTCAACGTGATGCAACAACCTCAGGATCCGTTAGAAAACGGTTATCGGTTGGGTTATACTGATAACAAAAATTGGATTTAGTATTTTTCTAGACTTAGACTTGAATCATTAGCCAAAGTTTGCTCCTCATTCCCTAGGTTGTACCCTACTCGTACGGTAGGTATAGTGGTACTATAGCGTCCAGTTATGTCTGTTCCAATCTCTTCCGCGTCAGTTTTGTACTGCTGTACATCCTTAGGAAGATGGACTTTAAAACACAAAATGGATTTGTAAATTAAAATACAAAATGGATTTGTAAAGCCGTGCATGAGTTTATAACCTGACTCGCACCATATATGACAGTTCATCTTTTTTAGAATGTTTCTCCATTGATCAAGTAAGTATCTATTACAACGCTTTCCTTGTAAATAAAACTATGCTACCTATATAGCTAATCATTTTTTTTGTTTTTCATACCATAACAATGGCGGAGGTGCAAATTATTTAATGTTTAGTATCTTAAAACTTTTTCATTTTAATAATCTCCCTTTTTTGGGGGGTTGATGTAAGAGTTGCCTAAATGGGAACTAATGGGTGAAAATGGATTTTTTGTATGGATCGTAGTGGGTTCTGTTGGACTGACTTGAAACACTTTATTTAAAAAACATTTAAATAAGAAAACGTATTATTTTGTTTTATTTACAATTTTGTGTAATTTAGGAGGTTTTATGCATTCAAAATACACTTTGAGCTACTTCAACCTTTTCGGTGACCTTTGACTGCTTATGATAGAACATAACTTGAAAAAATTGCAATGTCTGTTAATTTCAGGTTTGAGCCAATGTCTGTTTTGTGTAACATAGCTTATGTTGCATAGGTGGTACATTCTACCAAAACTAACTTTCCATGTCATTTGCTTCCCAGAATGCAGGATAGGCTAGGTAACCCATTTGTTGGATGCACTTCAACTTCTTCATACCCTCCTACAGATATGCAAACTGCACGGTTGAATCTTGATATTGCAACACAAAATGCAATTTTAGTATATTCACAAGCACTTAAAGACTACATATCTGAGAGACGAGGTGTGCTAGGAGATGGTTGGCATGTAAAATTTGATTATTCAGAAAGTTTCTGCAAATCTTTTCCAAATTATTGTGCTCCTGATGGAAGCAGATTTAAATCAATGCCAGAAGTTGCTCATTATCTTGGTTTATCATCCGGCGGTGACTTGACAAACGAAAACAGTAATAGCGTTGGATTACAACAAAATGGATCGCATGCTACTCCTATAGATATAAATGATGGTTCAAGGTCACTAAGCAGGGTTATTAATGCTGGAAATGATGTGATGGGGAATGCTAACCATGGGTCAGAGTCGTTTCTTGTAAGTTTATTAACTTCTCTTTTGCTTGCATTTGATACATCAATCATAAAGTTTACTAGCCGTGACTAATGAGGACGTTGGTTCTTCAAAGGGTGGGGTATTGTTACGATCCCACATCAGCCAAGTATGGAATTGGTTGATGGGTTATAAGCCTGAGTATCCCCTCCTCCTTTGAGCTAGCTTTTGGGAGTGAGTTCTACACTAAGCTTATGACTTGATGCGAGCATATTATGGGATGGGTTTGTATCAATTTTCTATTTTTATTCCCCTACATATAACCATCTGCACGAAATCCCCCCACTTAAAAAAATCTTGAGAACCCACATTTATTTTTGTTTCCTTCTTTTCACCTAACTCTCTAGAAAAAAACTAGAGAACAGGTTCTAAGACTTCTATCATGATGTTGATTTAATGGATTCATATAATGTTGCAGGATGGGTTTCCAGTTCAGTTTGAAAACTTCTTTGTTACGTCAATTGGAAAAATCGACCAACGGCCTCCATTCCACAACACCTCCCAGATCTGGCCCATCGGTTACAGATCCATCTGGCATGATAAGCTTACCGGGTCCCTTTTCATATTCAATATTTTAGACGGCGGTGATCGTGGCCCAATATTCAGAGTAAACCGGTATCCATGTACAAAACAGTCAATCCCAAATCCTTCAACAGTGATCTACAAGCCAAAATGTGGGCCGACTGATGAGATATCCAACTGTTTGATGACACAATCTGCATTCTCTTTTCAAGAGAGTCAACACTTGCCTTCTAATAACTTCAAAAACGGCGATCTAATTGGCGAGTTTTCTGTAGAGGGGAGATCACCGTCATCTGCATGGAAAATGGCTTTAGAAACTTTACTACTTGCATGCCACCAAGCTTTTCAAGATATAAAAGTCTTAGAATTTTTCTGTAATCATAGTATTGAAAGTCAACACTGTTCTGATTCATATAATATTGATTCACTAGACAGATTTGGCTGTCTGTCTGGTCAAGTTAACAGCATCCCAAGCTTAATCTTAAATACAGAGCAACTTGAAGTTTCTTGTATGACGCTGAGGAGATGGTTACAAATGGACAGATTTGGTTTGGATGCAGAATTTGTTCAAGAGCTCATTGAAAAGCTTCCTGAGGTTGCAGATTGTTCAGAATATAAGTCATTGGATGTCAGATGTCAAAGTTCGATTGTTCATACTGTTAAAAGCGGATTTTTTTCCGTTCTTAGGAAATATCATTCACAGCCAATGGTATCAGACAGTCTCACGGAAAGTGGCAGAAGACTCGGTCCACCTGGCAACGCAGTTGCCTCGAATGTTCCTCCAAGTTTAATGGGGAATGTGCTCCAGGTACTAGAGGAATGTGTTAGCTGTAGATAGGGGTGACCAGATGGACGGGATGGGTAACGGGTCAAAATGGTAAATGTTTAGTATTAACATGAGTTGGGTCCAAGTAAATTATTTGCTCTCTTTCTCTATTAACTTATTTATAAACTTTATAAGTAACTTCTTAGATGTGAAACTTTATAATCATCAAAATAATCTGAATGCGTAACTTTTAGTTAGTTTGATGACTTGATCCAAATTCTGGTTAGTTGTATACAATAATGATATCCAATCCCATCAAAGGTGAGGTGTCGGGTGGTGGGATGTCGACAACCATACCTCTGCCCTGCTTCCAGATTTCTGTTTAGTCAAGTTATTTAGGCTATTCCTTTCCTTAGTGATAAATAGAACCCTCATCCCTCCATTGTTATGTAAATGTGTCAAAGTTGTTACCTATAATGATGTACATGGCGGTTCATCTGGTTTAAGCGGCTTCCGACTGAAATCGAAAAATACCCTATAATGGAACTAATACCTAGACCAACCTGTAGTCCTGAATTTGTTCAGTCCTAACCATATACAAAACATGGATTTTGTTAGTATGAAATATACAAATCTATAGTCGAGTTCTATGTAGTTATGTCAGTCTAAAATCAGATATCACTTAAGAATTGATATTCGAGATATCAGTTATCTTGGTGGTATATCGCTGATTTTAATATTTTGAAATATCTATATATAAAATTATAAATATAGGATAGAGATCAAATGAGAAGGTGGCTTAAGAAAAGAAGGCAAAGGAGGCAGTTTTTATGTTTTTTACCTTTGCTTTTTTCATTTTTTTTAAAAAAAAAACCCATTCCAAAAAGAAAAATATATTGAAAAAAAAAAACTTACATGTGTAAGGTATTTTTTTTGGAGTTGGATTTTATTAAAAAAAGTATAAAAAATAAAAAAAATTAATGAAAAAGGATAGCAAAAAAATAAATAAATTAATAACCCTTTCCCTTCTTTCGTTAGGCAACCTTCTTCCGGGATCCCTACCACACACATACATACATACATATATATATATATATATGGGGGATGGGAATATAAGGCTGTTAGGTACCTCGGCTTAGGTGTGGAACACTCACATATTGTTTTTTTAATCCATAAAATTCATGGGGGCTCAAACATTTATTCATTAATCAAGAAATATTAAAAAATTTGTATGTGAGGGGTTCCACACCTAGGCTTAGGTGCCGGACAACCTTATATTCACTTTTCCTTATATATATATATATAATATAATGAATGCTTAATACTTAATAGGAATATCAAAAGTCAAGCTTAAAGTGTCAATATTTGATAGATTAGTTTTAAAGATTGAAAATCAAACCAGATATAGCTGGTTTGGTTCCAGTTCGGATTTTCAGCTTTGTTGGTCTGCATTGACTGTATGCATCCCTAGATGATGCTTTATTTCATAGGTCTGATACATTCTGTTAATCTAATTAGGCCTATGAGTTCTGCTTGCGATTTTATGATGTATTGGGTCAAGAGGCACCTCTCTCTCGACAGACTCTGGAATATGAGTTATTGAATCCGTGCGTTGGTGGTTTTAATTTACTGAAGACTGGAAGCATTAAGCTGCATGAAGGCAACAATATAGAAGATCTTATCTCATCTGCTGCAGTTCACCCTGATGCAGCAAAAGAATCTGAGGGAGTTGGTTCTCAATCACTATTAACAAACTTTCACATGGCAATGCTAAAGGTGATAGTGGAAGATATACTGGCAAAAGTTGTTATTAGTGAACCTTCTGGTGCCATGGAATCCAAAGCGAGGAAAGGTAGAAAGAGAAATGCGGATATGAATATGTCTCACAAAAAGATAAGTATTGGTCTATTTCCTGTTACTGAGATTACATGGCCAGAATTAGCCAGAAGATATATTTTGGCTTCATTGTCCATGGATGGCAATCTTGAAGAGTTAGATATCACGAGCCGTGAGTTCGTTGAAGTTTTCCGCTGCTTAAATGGTGATGGCGGTCCACTTTGTGGTTCTCTCAAGGGAATGGCTGCAATCGAGGCTGATGCAATGGTAAGATTTTTCCAAATTTCTTTATTATCGTAATTATGTTAGGTTGCAAGATGGGTGGGTCCGGCTGGTAGAGTTACAGGTTTGGGTGGAGGCATGTCATTAATTGGTGTGGATTGAAACGGGCAGGGTGAATTTGAGACGGAGAGTTTTTTCGCCATATGTTTATAAGTTAAAAATGCATTGATCAGGGTTACAAAAATAATATTACAACAATTCTGAAGCTGTTAATAAAATGATGGGAGGTGGTATGCAGTTAAACTACAACTTTTGGGATACAAACCCTCTGCTTTTAGCTTAAAAAAATGCTTAATCCATTTGATTTAATTTTAAACCTATATATACATATACCAACTAAGCTGGGTGAACTATGTGGCCATCTACATAGACTTAGGCAGATGATACCTATTTTCTTTATTCATTTAGTCATAATTTTCCACTTATATAATCACCTTATTTAATTACCAATTTAATTAATTATAAGTTATATTTTATAGTTGTCCATGAAAATTATATTTAAAAAAATTGTCTACAAGAATCAAATGAAGTTTTTACAGTAGTTATAATACACATAAAAAACAACTAGCATGGTGCTCGTGCAATGCGGCGGCGGGGCGACAATGCGGTGGTGGTGGGCGGCGGCGACCGGTGGTGGTGACGACGAATAGTGTAGGCTATTGATGTAAATGTAATTAATATAATGATTAGTGTAGTTATTTTTAGGAGTTAAAAGACTTGTGTAATTTATATCATTAAGGGTATTTTAGGTATATTAGTATAGATAATTAAGTTATTAGTAAATAAAGAATAGAGTGATTTGGAATATAAGAAAGGTGTATTTCTGTCATATCGCATTGAGTAACTTTCAACATTTCTAAAACTAAAAAGGGTAATTTTTTATTTTATAATGTAGTATAGATATAAGTTATTTGTAATTAAGTTTTTGTATATGAGTCATTTAATCAATACAATTTGTAATTTATCGGAACATCTTTTATTTTCAAAAACAGTGCATGCATCGCGTTATCTTCTATACTATTAAACCACCTATGAAGATATTACAATTACTATTACAAATCATTGAACACCATGAACAAAAAATATTTAATACCGCTGTTTTACGCGGGTACTATGTAATATGTGTGTATATATATCATATACTAGAGGGGTACCCATGCAATGCGGCGGAGGCGGTAACGGTGTCCTTGTGGTTATCAATGTAAAAGTAATTGATGTAAGAAGGGGTGGTATAGTTATTTTTAAGGATCGAGGGTTGTATGTTGTAAGTAATTTCATTAAGGGTATTATAGGTATTTCAGGTAGGCATATTTAAATTAGTGAATAAAGGAGGGGTAGTCTGGGCAGACAGGGGTTGATAAAATTTTGGGGGTATAGTGGGTAGATCTAGCGTGTGAGTTGAGAAAGAGTTTAAAGATGAATGGTAATTTGTGTATTTAACGCTAAAAAGTTGAAAAGGAGAGGGATGGTTTGTTTATGAGAGTAAAGATAGTGGAGGGAGGGGTTTTTTTTATGAGGTTGAAGAGGATTGAAATTGAAAAATTAAAAAATGAATGGGAAATAAAGGATATGGATATTATTTACTATAACTATATCAACAACAAGAATCATCTTCACCAAGCCGAGCCATAATAGCCGGATTAAAAGGTTAATTCACGAGATATTTGGAGTCCTTATGAAGCATTAAGGATATTTTCATATTGGGAGAACTATATAAAATTCAAGATTGGAAATGACATATATGACCTTTAAAAATCAACAAATTTAATTATAGACTTGATTTAGAGATAATATTGATCTACATGTATCAATTTAAACATACTTCTTTTTAAATAAATAATTAATCATATTAGTATGTTTATAAATAAATAATTTGTATATTCTAACAAGCTAAACTCTACAAACTGAAACTACATAAATTAAATTTTATCAATTCATATTAGATAAATCATCGAGATCAAAATAATTCGAGAAATTATTAGCGGTTGTTTGTCGTAGTTGCATCTCACGTGTATAATGCTAGTGTGTATGTATATATATAAAGTTCCAATCAAAATGAGAACATTACGAACGCTCAAAAATTTCAACAGTTTATGATTAATTACCAATATTAAAGTGTTTAACAACACACAACACATTGATCTATCAAAAATGAGAAAATTACACCTTTTGTTTTATGCATCCATCTTGTATGGATTATGAATCTTCATTTTTTTCGACAATAATGGAGATCTACATCGATGCATCCATGTCTTAGTGCTTATTTGAAATGCAAATGCATTAATTTGATGATCTTGAGAAGCAAAAGTATCTATCTTCAGTGTTTTCACCGTTCTTAGTATCTTATTTAAAATGTTCTTATTGGAATGCCACCCAATACATACACATACACACACACACATATATATATATACATACATAGTAGGGTAACACTCCGGTGAAAACACTTTTAAAATAAGAACAGTAAGAACACTTAAAAACATCATTTTGATGCATTGAAAATCCATAAAACTAACCTAGTGCATAACTAAGTATCATTATTTAAGTGTTTAACAAAACAATGATCCGTCAAAATCGAAAAAATCACGTTTTTTTGTTGGATGCATCATTTTGAAGAATATGCATCCAAGATGGATGCACAAAACAAAAATATTCTTGATTTTGTCAGGCTAATGTGTTGTTAAACACTTAAATAATGATAATTAGTTATACACTATGTTAGTTCTATGGTCTTTTAATGCATCAAAATGTAGTTTTTAAGTGTCTTACCGTGTTCTTATTTTAAAACTGTTCTTATTTGATTGTCCCCATATATATAGATAGGGGTGTGTCAGATTGTATCTACACGTGTAATTTATTACCTTACACATGTTAAGAATCGATCATTCCATATTCACAGGATCGAACTCACAAGATTGAACAAGAAATTTGATTATATTATAAACAACAAATCCGTTGTTTACATTGAATAAGACACACGAAAAACTGAAATACAAACTTCTATTTATAATGCTCTAATGACGGACTAACGGTTATTCCTGAAGTGTTGTGTTGCTTCAAACCATCATGATCTTTGCTATGAGAACACTAAACCGTTGCCTCCTTTTCAATCGTCAAACCCATCTTGTTCGTAAGTCGCTGACTCTTTTCCTTTTAGGCCCAATTGACCCATTTACACATTAGTCCCTTAACTTTTAACAAGACTTAAATAATAAAGTCCAACATATTCCGCCCTAATTGTATAAGTCTTGTTCTCCGAGTCTGCATGCCCCTGCTTTGGATTCTTCAACAATCTTCAACTCGACAATTTCCTCTTGGCTTTCTCCTCGCCTGAAATCCCGTCTTTTGGTTGATCTTTTTGAAGCAATCCCTTCCAATACTCCATTTTTACCAGTCTATCGGTAAACAATTCTATCTCAAAACATTTCTTCTGGTTTCTTTGATTTCTAGGGTGCTTGATCAAACCCGCATCATTGTTAAAAGTCAAATCCGCCCCGCAAATAATTCTCCTGCTAATGACAACTATGTCTGCTTCTCCGCTATTGACAATCAAACCCGCTTCGCAGCTGTTGATCTAGATCAATCCCGCTATTCCGTTGTTGATAACCAAACCCGCTACCCCGCTGTTGTTTATCAATCCCGCTAATCCGTTGATCTTAAATTACCCTAACCTAATCTCTAAAACCAATGATTTTCTTCAAGAATCAAACTATTCCCTTGCATTGTATTTTCCGTTTTTTTAAAGTATACCTACTTGACAGAAAAACTATACAAAAATTGATTCTTTCTATCTTTTATTTCCAAAACAAAATCTTCTTCCATATTGTTTATGAATACTAACACCACTGTTGGTATGTTTCTCACAATCATATTCAAACCATAATCAGTTTTCTTGGTTTGTAAAACTTGACAAACCAAAACTTGTCTGTCCATCAAATAAGAAAAAAACTATACGCCCACAATATCTCGACCAAAAGGTGTTCTGACTTTTGTCAAAATAAATTGTGTTTATCCCTTTTATGTCTCAAAAGAAAGAAAAAACAAAGTAAGGAAAACATATCTTTTCGTCTCTTTCCTTCCCCTGTTCTTTGACTTTTCTTTTCTTTTCGTTTCGTTTCTTTTATTTGTTCTTCTCGGTCCAGATTCCAAACAGAAGCGTATTGATCTTCCTTCGATTGATGTTTCTTTCACCCAAAATTACAACTTGTGACCTGTGTTCTTATATCCGAATAAGAACAACTCGAAAACCGCTATGTCCCTGTTTCTCCATTCTGGTCAGTTTTTCTTTCTTCCCCGAATCGAAAAACCGCGCTGTCTTCTTCTTGAACAATATGATCGAAATCAAATCAAATTCTTGTAATCTTGGAACCCTAGGCTCTGATGCAACTGTAAGAATCGATGATTCCATATTCACAGGATCGAACTCACAAGATTGAACAAGAAATTTGATTATATTATAAACTACAAACCAGTTGTTTACATTGAATAAGACACACGAAAAACTGAAATACAAACTTCTATTTATAATGCTCTAATGACGGTTATTCCTGAACCATTGTGTTGCTTCAAACCATCGTGACCTTTGCTATGAGAACACTGAACCATTGTGTTGCTTCAAACTACAATCTATTTAGGCCCAATTGACCCATTTACACATTAGTCCCTAAACTTCTAACAAGACTTAAATAATTAAATCCAACAACACATGTGTAAGTTAACCAGATATTGTGTTTCGAAGCGGGCTCCGCCCTTAAGGGTATTAATAAAGGGTAGCTGGTGGGGGTGATATGTATATAATAAATATATATAACCAAATGGTGGAAATCACAATCTAATGATTATGTTCTAGTTCTGCATCTTGTAAGCTTTGTATCTTTATGTTTTTCTTTTCTCTTTTTTCATCTCGTATTTAGGGTGTATGTATTAGTATATGTTGGGTAACCCGCTACTGCATTTGGTTTCAAACATTGAGTTTGATAATTACTTAACTAGAGGCAAGGCAACATACTTTGTTATCAAATGGCAGATTTAAGTTACTTATATACCAGTATTATCTGTTATTTAAACTTGAAGTCAATAGTCAGAACTTTCCCAACACTGAACACCGTCAATAGTGATTATTACAACTTTAGTATGTAAAAACACCTCCAATCACTATCCTCTGCACATCCCATTTTCTGTTGTGATAATTTAATAATTTAATATTCAATATCACGCTCACTTTCAAAAAACCATCTGTAAAACCCTAATGGTATCTGTTAGTCCCTTTAAAGTTCTCTGTGATCACATATTAATATGGATAAAATACAAAGTTATGTATTTTCTTATCTTCTGAAGTCAAAGCTAATTGGAAGACAAAAGATCGTTTGAATAGTTTAGTTTTTAAACTGGAATTCTGCTATGTACTGTCTCTACAGTTAACTCTTACTGATTGTGATATATATTTGCAAACTCAACTTCAGTTGTTACTCTTTATGTAATTGACTTATTTCAGGTTTTAGCTGAGGCATCAAAGAAAGTTTTTTCTTCTGTGAAGAGTAAAGTTGTCGACTTCATTATAGATAAAAATGAACTTAAAATTAACAACTCTTCCATAGAATCCAAGAGATCTGCTTCTAAATGCCTTGATTGGATTAAGGTTCTAGAACCGATTAGAAAGCAACCGACAAATGTGGGAGCAAAAATAAGAAACCAAGTCAAATTATCATTAGGCCTCAGTCCACCCGAGTGGGCAGCAAAGATGTTGTTAGAGTCTATAAGCAAAGAAGTCTACAAGGGTAATGCAGCGGGACCCACAAAGGTTTGTAATTTGAATTAATGCTTCTTAAAAATTTTGTGGTCCTTATTAGAGTGGTAGTTTAGACCTCCTTACATATAAATAAGTTGATACTGGTAATGTTCATCTCTAATGGGTGGAATGGGTAAAGTAAGAAATTAGTTTGGAAGAAATAGGTCAAATGGGTTGTAAGTTTTTCAAAATATATTTTACTTATTAAAATTTCCAAATGATTTTCTTCCATCAGTTGGATTATTATTTAACTAACTAGCTTTTGTTATTGTATTTGAAACAAGCAGTATTCCAGGCCAAACCTATCCATTCTAGTTACCTTCTAATTTCTAAAGTCACCCAAAGTGTTCTTTAATTCCTAAAACCAATTAAATAGTTTTTGTTCGAAAATTTAGATTCTTTTAGTATTAAAAGTAGTTTTTTAATTCTATTTGACACACTAATTGTATAAATTTTAGAAATTGGTTAGTGTCAACCTAAGACCATACAATGTCACCAACCCTATCATGACCTGTTTTGATGTTGGGCCACCTCTAGTTTGTTTGTTTGTTTTTGTTTTTTTGCTTTTACTGCTACCTGACTCCAGTTGGAACTATAACAGAAAATTGTAGTTGAGGTTCTTGAGAAAGTGAGAACTGAAAATCCCCAAACTCAGAAGAAATCAAAAGAAAGTCATGATGTAAGGACTGTATCTGATGTCATAATGAAACGTTGTCGTATGGTGCTGCGTGCTGTTGCTGCTGAAAATACAAACAAATCCATTTTTGGTCCCATGGCAGAATCTCTCTTGAAACCTCATGAATTTGATGATGTTGCAAGTACTGCGACAGTTTCACGACCGTTGGATTTCCGGATCATTGATCTTAGATTGGATGCGGGATTCTATGGTTATTCACATGAATCTTTCATTGAGGATGTTCGTGAGGTATGTCAAAAAAGAAAATAAATGCCATTGACCCATGTTTACTGGATATCACAAAATTCTATCCATTAAATAGAATGGGACATTGAGTTTCGTGAGGATGTATACCTCAAATGCTCTAATGTGTCAAATGGGTGCAATCATAATAGCTTAGCTAAAGTGAATTCTACATTTTCAACCTCATAACTTGCTTTTTGCCTTTATCAGGAAAGTAGGTTGTTGGTTTGATAGTATAGTTTTTGTGATCTTAGTTATTATATTAGCTATATATATAAAACCAAACTAGGACATATTTATGCGGATTCGCCTAACCATTTTACCACGTCTAGTTTTAACTGTCATGATAAATATCTAGCATGTGTAATCCATTTGCAGGTTTGGCAAAATTTACGTATGGCATATCGGAACTATCCTAAGTATCTTGACTTGATTGACTCAGTTTCTAAAAATCTCGAAAATCTGTATGAACAAGAGGTTAGTCAGGAATCAAGAGATTCTGTTTCTTCTCCAAGCAATCATCTAGGATTTAGTCCAAATTGCCAATAATAAAATTTTCGTTCTTCAGGTACTCACATTCATCTCCAAAACCATCGAGTATACAAATTCTCCCAGCGCATTCTCTGATGATTTAAAGAATGAGCTATACAAAATGGTTGCAGACACTATCATGAACACACTTTTTGTTGCTCCATGGGAAGACAGAATTTGTAAAGTGTGTGGAAAGGATGAAAACGATCATATCTTGCTCCTTTGTGATAGATGTGATGCTGAATATCATACATACTGTTTAGATCCTCCACTTCAAAGGATCCCAAAATCAAGTTGGTATTGCCCTCCTTGTATCGCTTTCATTACAAGTCAACCCCCGAAGAAGAAGGAAATTCAGAGAGAGTTTACTAGAAATGATTTAGAGGCGTTGGTGGATTTAGCAGATAATATGAAGTCAAAGGAGTATTGGGAACTAGGTGTTCAGGAGGTTTGTCTCTCAGTTTGTTTTGAGTGAAGGTGTCAAAATGGGCAGGGTTGGTTATGGGTCAAAACAGAGCCGGGTCATACGAGAGTAAATAGCATGAGCTGGGTTGGGTTTATGTTGAAATACTTTCTGTCCAAGCTTTATTGTTTAATAAATAATTACCTTGTCAATTATAATTACAAAAATAAATTATTTAATCACCATAGTTACATAAAATAAGTATGTTTCAGATAGTTTCTTGAATTAATTTCACAATTTTACCCATTTGATCCATTTTCCTTTGACCTATTATTTGATTTGACCTGCGAGGGATAATACACGGTCTTATCGACCCTTTGGATTGAGTCTGCCACCTCTAGTTTTTACTTTCATTGCACTTCTATCAATTGTTTTACAATGACTTTGAATGTCAAACAGCTGCTAGTTTTGAAATTGATGTGAATATGTCCTATATCATATAAAGTCGATATTTACATCAAAATGTGCTTAACTTTCTAAGATACCTAACTAAATGGGTTTTAGAACTGTGCAAAGTTTGCTAAAAATAGTTTGACATTGAAACTCACGAGTGATGGCAGTATATTGTTTGAACTGCATAGAGATGATTATGTACATATAATAAACTCAGATTTACTGATAATGAATTATGAAATATCATCTCTTGAGTTATTCACTTACTTGACTTGCCTGCAATTCTTAATGGGAAAGTGAAAGATAACTTATTGGTTGTATCTACCTAAGAGACCTTCAATAGGAAAGACAATTATGTAATTAAATTTATAACTTATGTCAAGTGGGCATGCATTAAGTATCTATGATTTTTTGCAGAGGACTTTCCTTTTACAATTCTTGTGCGACGAGGCATTAAGTTCGACTCTTATTCGGAATCACATTAGCGCAGATAATTGTGATCGTAATAGGAACTACTTGGGCCAAGATTCGGCTGGAAGAATATACTGGGTTCTTGGCCAGCCCGAAAGGCTGTTTGTTTCTGGCCCACATAGAGAAGATGATGTTTGTGTAGCCTCTGGGGGTTCTTCATCTGGAGAATCTGATTCTTGGAATTGCTATGAATTGGATGTTGAAATTGAGGCTCTGGTTGAATGGCTGAGAGATGACGATGCAAGAGAGAACATGTTAAAAGAAACGATTATAAATTGGCAAAGAAGCAAAGCAAATGATCAAAATGGTCAATTCGATTTGCAGGTTAATCCCTCCAGATCATCTGTTTATTGCACAAATTCAAGGGCAGCATTGGAAAAGAAGTTTGGTTCAGTTTTAGGAGCAATTAGAGATTATGAGGGTAGAATTCTCCAACAGGGGAAAGTATACAGGTGTGATTGCTTGGAATTAGTGGAGTCTACTCGGCAACACTGTTTCTCATGCCACTCGACATTTTTTAGTAATGAGGTGCATCAATGTGATGGTCCTTTAAAATTGAAAGACGCTGTAGATACTCTTGGGAAGCAGTTTACTTTGACTAATGGGCTGGTTTTGTCAAATGAAAACCCATTATCTGTTTCCAAAGATTCTCTTCAAGATAATAACAATGAGTCATCATGTGAGGCTGGCATGTCAAACACTAAAAGTATAGGTGGAAAAATTCCCTCTACTTCCAGAACATTAGCTGGGAGAGCTGCTGAAATCTTTTCTTGTCTAAAAGTTATTTTACTGGATATCGAAGCCGCTCTTCCTAGAGAAGCTTTTAGACCGTCAAGAGGAGACCCAGATAAATTACGAGGTTGGCGGGCATTTCTTAAATCGGCACAATCAATTTATGAGGTGAGTTTGTATGCTTGTCTTTCTCCTATTATACTTTTAACTTATATAACTGTATATATATGAAGTTGATAAAGTAATCATGTATGTACAAACATATATTCACATGTGTTTGTGTATATAAGAAGCATACATACTGTACTATACGTTAGATGTGTATTGATCTGATGAACATGTAATTGCTAATGCTTAGAGAGGTATGATAGTCAATGTTCTTTTGTTTCTAGTTATCATATTAAAGTTAATTAGCAGTGTCCGAGCCCTCATGTTATTTTCTTTTCAAAAACACATTAAATAGATATTCGGCATTTATGCTTCTTTCTGTCACCACTCACCACCATGCTAGATTAATATACATGCATATATAGCTAGTTTCAAGTTATCAACCCAATAAGCACAAATGTCACACTTTAATCTTAGATAGTAGCCACTGCATATATTTGCAATGTCTCACACAATTTGTAGGCATTTGGATATGCTTTTTGACATGGCTTATTGGATTATGTAGACTAAAAGTTACATAATTCAGTTTTTGGTGTCAAATAGTTATTTTGGAATTTTCAGTTTTATATTAACCACAACACGATTGAATATGATATGGAGTTCATTTAGATGCCAACCTTATATGATCCAGTAATTCCTTAAATAATGAAGAATTTGACAGAGTTTGCCATAAAAAAATTTTATTACGACTTCAACGACGATATCTACGTTTGTGAAAGTTTGATTACAGTTGATTAGCTTTTTGATTATTCAATCTCACATCATACTTCAAAATACGACCCAAACATCCCCATGTCACATGCGTATTATACATGTCTATATCGAACTAAGACCATAACCTTATATTAGATACATGCACATGCATACATGCATAGATACATGTACACCCAGACATAAATAAGAATATTAGATAAGAGTGTAACCTTTATGTCGCATAAACTTTTTAGTCTAATTGCTTTTCAGATGGTACAAGCAACTATTATCCTAGAGGACATGATCAAATCCGAGCACCTGAAAAGGGATTGGTGGTATTGGTCCTCGCCTTCAGCAGCAGCTAAAATCTCAACGGTTTCTTCTCTCGCTTTACAAATCTATGCCCTTGATGCCGCCATCTATTATGAGAAGCCACCTTCACCACCTCCTGTAGATCTTACAGAGCCTATAGTTCAAGAAGATTCCAAGGCAAAGAGAGAAACACCAAAGAAGTCAAACCTGAAGAATAACTCAAAGGCAAGCAACTCAACAATGGTGGCACTGTTTAATGATCTAGAACCCTCTAAAATCTCAAATTCTAAAATTAAACGGAAGAAAAAGAAAGTTGAAGTTATGGCTCCCCATGATGCATCCATCTGTCACGAGAAGCCACCTCCGCTTTGGCCCGTGGACCCAACAGAGCAGCTCTCAAAGGGAGAAGCTCCCAAATTGTCAAACCCCAAAAACCACCCAAAGCCAAACAGCTCAACAATGGCGGGGATGTCTAATGATTTGGAACCCTTTAAGATTTCAGGTTCCAGAGACAAACCGAAGAAAAAGAAGCTTAAAGTTTCAGTTCTCCATGATGCTGGCATCTTTAATGAGATGATGCCTCGACCGCCACTGGTATACCCTATAGAGCCAGAACATTTGAAGCCAAAGGGAGAAGCTTTCAAAGAGTCAATACCCCAAAACAACCCAAAGCCAAGCAACTCAAAAATGGCGGTAGTGCCGAATGATCCAGAACCGTCTAAATTTTTAAGTTTCAAAAACAAAGCAAGAAAAAAGAAGCTTGAAGTTTCAAGTGATTAAAGAAGTTGCCAAAAAGTTGATGTTCTCTTCAGATTTGTATATGGTATAATTATGGAATTTCGAAGATAGTTTGACTGACCTGACCTGACCTGACCTGATGAACCACCATATAGGGGTGAAACATGACCCAAGTCACTGACTCAGAGCTTTTCCGGTTAAGCTAGTTTGACAGTCCTATGATTCAGACTCGTTTGCCTGCAACACATAGAACTGTTGTTGTTGTAGATTGGTTAAGTCTTTTTCTAAATATCCTATATTAGATAGAAATGTAAAACCCTTGATTTGTTGTGATCTCTTTCTTTTCAAATTGATTCCGGGGTTTTTAAAACATGTGAATCAAAGAAACTTAAAAGAAGTTTAAACTTTCAAACATTTTGGGCCATGCATTAGCTAACAACACTAGATCCTTCTGTTAAAGGTAACTTGCAAGCCAGTTTTCATTAGTAAAGGGTCGTTATAAAAACTGCTTAAAAATCTATTCTTCCCAAATTTTTTGTGGATGTGTAATCTTTGGCAAGACCAATGCCGTAACTCACTGATTCGATTGGCTTTAGTAGGGTGATTATGGTTTGATTTTGATCGATTGGCTTATTGGTCTATTATGGTTTGATTTTTTCTTTCTTATATTTTTGTTTCTGTTTTTCCACCCGAGATGATTCAGATGAAGAAGAGACCAATGAGAATCGCTCGTGAAATCGTGATAATAAAGAAATGATTCAGGTGTTGATAACAGGGAATTGTTTTTTTTTTTTAACGCCTAAATATTACACGAACTCTATTACTTTAAACTACCCCAATTGTCTATAAATATTTAGGGGATAACAGGTAATTTTGTATTTATGCACGTGATTTTCGGAAGGGAAGATTGTGTGGGGAATGAAGAAGAATATATGATTCTAACAGGATATTTGTTTTTCTCAAATATTTAAACCTTTGGTATATCTCCCTAAAGCCTTACATTGGTGTGATAATAATAAAGATAAAAAAATGTCCAAGTATTTGGTAGACAATCAATGAATTAAGTTATGTATAAAAGATTCACAAATGACGATCTTGAGAACACAAGTAAAAAACTTCATACCCCACATCTGAAGGTTTTCCTTCTGGTCTCGTCTCCGATCCTTTATTTAACCATCCCCAGGATGTTTAAATATACATTAAAATATTGTGTTGTAATATGCTCTATCTTAGAGTTTGGCTTAGGCTATGTTTGTCGTTTTTTTTTTTAATTAATAATTGTGCTTCCTACTCACCCCTATATGGCTGTATGTATGGAGGGATCTCGGAAAATCATTAGCGTGTGTAGAGTGTTTTTAATGAAACACGCCACCACTAAGTGAACACTTGGGTTGCGTTTGGTTTCGTTTTTCCAACATAAAACGTTTTGTCTTCCACAAGAAGACGTGGTTTGAAGACCTTACTAAAATCATTGAAGATCATTTGTTTTTCTTCCATGAATGTCTTCATGGAACTCGAATCAAATATGGAAAAAGATTAAATCAAATTCAGATCTACAATCAACAATAGCTAGAGGCGTCAGATAGATGGAGTTGTGGTGATGGTTGGCGACGGCGAACGGAGTTGTGATGGTTGGAGGCAGAAAACAGGATTGTGGTGGTGGTTGGAGGTGGCCACAAACGCAATGGTGGTGCCGGACGATTGGACGAAGAAGCTTTGGTGGTGGCAGGTTGGAAAGGGTTTTGGAGAGGGATCGAGGTGTGGAAAGAGGATGAAGATGGATTGCGTTTGTGTTTTGTCGAGTGAAGCAAGTTTTCAAATCTTGTCTTCAAAGACAAAATCAATCTTTTAAGACCTCGTTGCTTCATTCAAAGTTTCAAACATACAAACTATGTTCAAGACATATGCATGCATGCCCGCAGAAATAGAAAAAGTTTTTGAAACTATTTGATAGTGTTTTGTGAAACAAGTGTTGACCAAATTTTTTTTTTATGGAATAGGTTAAACCGGTATTGTCTCAATAAAGTTGTTTGAACCCGATATTGCCACTACCGGTCTCAAAAACGAATCTCAACATCGGAATTACCATTACCGGTCTCGCACAGTATACAACTCATTTTGCTCATTTTGCAGTACGATGTGACAGCTAGAGTGCTTGACGGCTCAAGTAACGAGACCGGGTTAGGGATCCCCGGTCTCAAATGTCGTGTGTATATATATATATATATATATTATATCTTATATTTTTCATGCATTCTCTTTCTTCCGTTATGATCGAAGAACCTTTACCAGTTTACCCCTAGAATTTTCAATCGAACATATAACGAAAATGTATGGATGTTAATTTTAATAAATTACAGAAAGGAGAGATTATTTGAGAACTCTTAAAAAAAAGAACTCAGAGAAATCCTCACACGATCAAAAAAATGGATTGACTAGATTAAAAATAAAAAGACTTTCTCAAACACTAGAGGGGTAAAGTAAGTGATGAGTGTATCATGGAGAGTGGTCATGGTCATATTACTTTAGAGAATTCAGAGTTCAAGTAGAGGGAGTAGTCTCCGCTAGATGGGACCCAAGCCCATTAGCTTTCGTCAGACGGTCCTCGAGAACTTTTCACTCTCGACAAAAGCCTTCCCCATATATCTCTCGCCGAGGTTGGGCTTTAGGTATTCTCGACATCACAATTGGTCTTAGGCCCAATTGTCTCTTCCTTAATTCATTCCTTACTAGAGGCTAAGTTATATATATATATATATGGTGAGTTATTTTGAGAACCACTCAAAAAAAAGAACGCGAGAACCAATCTTAGCCCTCCATTTATCAAGATCAGGAAGGGTATATTTGTTATTATTAAAAAAATTGTCCAACACTCTCTTTCTCTCTCCTCTTATTAAATCAAAAAATATCTAAATCATTAAAAAACTTTTATTTTACAAACCGTACATCGTTAGATGGAAAAAAAACATGGGTAGTCTTGAAATTTCGTCCTCTTTCATTAAAGATGTGATTCGATATACTTTTGATGACTTTTTAAATTTCGTTTTTTTTTTCCATCACGTTTATCCTACACATGTGTAAGTACAACCTACACATGTGTAAGGAAGACCTGGAACTGGTGAGTTGTATAACCTGCCCATGGGTAAGTACAAACTATACATGGGTAAGTTACTTATAAAGTTCAAAAATGATGATGACGCATTGTAAAACCCTAAATACTAAACCCTAAAGCTTAATTTCTAATCTGAGGGGAGGCTACTTTCTAAAAACCTAAAACGGATGAGGGTTCCCGCTCTAAGGTTTAGGGTTTGAAGCCCGAGTGTTAGCTTATCGGCTAACCCTCGACCTTCAAACCCTAAACCCTAAAGCGGGTACACGGTACGCTTTAGGGTTTAGGGTCTGAAGTTGTAGGGTTAGCCGGCTAACCCTACAACTTCAAACCATAACCCTACAACTTCAAACCCTAAACCCTAAAGCTTAATTGCTAATTCGAGGGGGAAGCTACATTCTAAAAACCCTGGAAAATCTAAACCCTAAATGCTAAACCCTAAAAACCTAAAAAGGACGAGGGTTCCCACTCCAGGGTTTAGGGTTTGAAGCGCGAGGGTTAGCTTCAAACCCTAAACCCTAGAACGGGATGTATTAGGGATAAGTACAACTTGCCCACGGGTAAGTACAACTTACACATGTGTAAGATGAACGTGATAAAAAAAACTAAATTTAAAAAGTCGTTAAAAGTATATCGAATCGCATATCTAATGAAAGAGGACGAAATTCTAAGACTACCCACGCTTTTCTTTTCGTTTAACGATTTACGGTTTGTGAGATAAAAGTTTTTTAGTGAATTAGATAGAATTCTATTAAAGTAAGAGAGAAAAAAAAAAGAGCTGACGAAAATACCCCTCTAGTGTTGAGAGGGGTTTTTTATTTTTAATTTTGTCCATCCATTTTCTTTGATCCAAGGGTGTAGAGGAGTTTTTAGGTTCTTTTTTTGTTTAGGAGTTCTCAAATAACCTCTCATATATATATATATATATATATATATATAAATATATGGTCCCTTTTCGGGAGCCATCCAATAAGAACAAGTTAAAAATAAGAACATATAAAACCAACAAGAAACTTCCACATCATCAACTTGTAAAAAGGGTAATATAGACAATTGAAAATTACAATTGTTAATATTTTTTTTTTATCTCCACATAAAAATAACCGTGATAGTTTTCTACTTTACAACTTCCATACCATGATTGTATTTGTATATGAATTTTCATATTAAATTATTTAGTTTCCATTTCATCAAATCAAGCCTCATACGTTACTGTATTTGTTTATTATTTAAATTTCAAAATTTCTCAACAATATTTGCCTTTGTTTACTCAACATTCTCCTGTATTTGTTTTCGACTTTTGTCATTAATAGATCGAAGTCAAATTGGTTTTATGCATATAAGTTATTTTTATGTAGCCAACTAGCCAAGTGAAATTAATTTTTATGCATCTAAGTTATATTAATTTTTATGCATCCAATTTAAATGATTAGATCCGAGTCATGTTATATTTTTATACTTCCAAGTCATGTTAATTTTTTATGCACGACTTTTATATAAAAAAGATGAATAAATCTTAAATGTAGATACATAACTCGAATTGGATGCACAAATTATATTAAAAAAAATGGATGCATATGCAAACATGATGTAATTTTGCTTCATTAACTATATAAACAAGGATGCATTTTTTTCTTCATTACTCTAAAAAAGATATATAATACGAGTAGTTATATTATTATACAATAATAATGTATGACTAAATTTCTTATGTATATATAATAGATTACTACCCTGTTTTATTTAAACATGCGCATCCACGTTTAAGTTTACAAAACTATGTATGCACGTGGAGTACATAATGAGTTTTGTAACTTCTTTTGCTATATTGAATTTGTAACTTCTTTTCTATATTGAAAACTGTCATGAACGTGCATGCATAATTTTTTTTATTTTATTTAATTTCTTTTTTTCATTTACTATCATATCCTTAAAAATACTTGTAAAAAGACATAATTACCATTAATTCTACATAATATTTCAAATATACCCAAATTGATCTTGACCCTTAAATTTTTTTATCCAATGATGAAAAATTGTTCTCACTGTTCTTATTTTTAATATGTTCTCACTCTATATATATATATATATATATGGAAGCATCAGACAACTTTAACTCCTGGGAAATGATTAAACCTACAAGATGAGCATGCTTTTTCCGTCAAACATGTGATACGTTCAAAGATTCTACATTAGAATTATTCAGGAGACAACTGGGAGATATTAGTTTGTGATACCATGCATATTTCAGTTAAATTGATCTAATGGCTGACTTATCTAAATTAACCGGGAAAAAAAAAATTGTAACTGAAAGAAATGTGCTAATCTATAACAACGACTTAGAAATACCACAATGACAAAAAGATGCATCAAGCCTTGGTTTTCCCAGCAAGACCAGTTTCCACTTTCTTGATTTCGAAAATAAGCATTCTCCACATTTTCAGCACAAACATTTCCGCTTCATCATCAAGAATAGATTGAAGCCGGTCAAACATCTCATTTGCAGTCACATGTTCTTGAGTGCTTGACACAATGTAATCTACAAGGGTCATCTCCTCTTCACCCAAAAACTCTGTTATTTTCTTGGAAATCCATGGTCTCATCCTTTCATGCAATCCATTCTGTTTATCATCATCAAACAACCATTAAACAGATATAAAATGTTAGTAAGAGTGTATAGAGTAGCTGAATAAGT
Source organism: Erigeron canadensis (assembly GCF_010389155.1). Taxonomy (NCBI): domain Eukaryota; kingdom Viridiplantae; phylum Streptophyta; class Magnoliopsida; order Asterales; family Asteraceae; genus Erigeron; species Erigeron canadensis. The sequence goes on along the minus strand of NW_025215723.1, from coordinate 7,417 downwards.
TTTCAAACAAATTATCAAAAGCTATCTTCATATGCCCAAGTACCCCCTTTCTTTTAATCTAATTTGTGAAACTTCAACTCTGATCTCTGAAGAGCGAAGGCACATTTCAATATTTTTCTTTTTGGTCATTCATTTAATTTTGAATAATCAAAATTTGTCATACATCCAAACAGAAAATCACGTCCTACCATAGTTGTCAAAGGCGAAATCGCACTTAAAGCAGATAGGGCCTAGGCGAGAAACTCGAAAAAAGCGCGGGCACGAAAAAAAAACTCACTTGGTAAAAAGAAACCAAATGTCATTCAAATTACTAAATACCATTTAAAACCCATAGTTATTCAACCAAAAACCTTTAAAAAAATCTAACCATAAATTGAAAGCAAAAAACTTCAACCCAAATTATTCATAATTATGTTGAAATCATCTATTGTAGAATATAGAAAAATACAAAAACAATTACTAAAGAAAAAACATACATTACTAAGTATGGAAACTGGTTTTTATAGCTCTAAAATAAGAATAGAAACCCAAGGAAAACAGGTTTCTATATACATATTACTAACAGAGCAATAGAAAATCCTTATGGAAACCGGTTTTCACACATAGGAGAAAAATAGATTTTTTATAGACCTAAAAAGAATAGAAACCTGTTTTCAAAAACCTCTCCCATAATCAAAACAGGTTCCTATTGAAACTGGTTTGGTTTCCCATAATTGTGCCTTTCACGTTATCGACTTGGGCTTAGGCATCCAAGCGACCTTAATGGGCCTCGGCCGCACTTTTTGCCTAGGCGCAAAAAGCACTCTCCTTTGACAACTATACATTCTACTGCATGTCTATTTCAACACACATCCAAAATATCCCCTAGATGTCACAAAAACTTCCCAACCAAAAGAAACTATTTCTTCCACTAGATACATAGTGTGCACTCAAAGGACCTTTAATAAACTTTGCAACTAGCTTTTTCAAAACAATATGAACAACACGTATGCCAATGGCGTGTAGCTCATATGATAATGAGTGGGGGCATCATTACCACAAATAGCACCATATAGTGAGTCGGGTATGCCCCCAAAGCTACCAGAGAGCGAGTCAGGTATATCCCCAAATTATGTAGAGGCAGCTGATTGTGGGCCGGTTTCGGTCGCCGGTTATCAACCTTTAGACGCAAATACTAAGAGTGACAAAATGGGCGGGGTCAGACGGGTTGAATTACAGGTAAATGTTATTTTTTCAAATTTTACCCAATTGTGAATTGTAGATAAATACAGCCCAAACCAACCCATTTTATACAAGTAACAGAATAACCATATGAAAATATTAATGCAAGAATGTACCAACCTTGTCATAAACTGCCCAATTTATCCGATAAGAGAACAATTCGTCCTTGGTCTTCGGAATTGTGTCAATTAATTGTTTTGCATCCAAAAGTTTCTTATTATCTGGTGTCTTTACTTTCTCTGATCCACGCTCACGCTCTTTCTCTCTGGTCTCATCTCTGGATCGACTAGCTTCCTCCCGATCCCGATGGCCCGATCTATCATGGGCCCGTCTACTCCGTTCTCTTTCTGATTCGGGCCTTTCTTCTTTCGAACTTGCATGTCCAATTCGCTTTGCAAATTCAGCTGCTGCAGCCAAACTAGAAGAAGGTGCAAGGGGAGTAGTTTCTCGGACAGCCTGCAATTCTTCAGTTGAGTAATCAATTGGAACCAAAGGCCGCATCTTTTTGTCCTTATGTGCTTCCTCATCTTCCTCTTCGTGGAAAAGAGAAGGAACGGTAGTTCTTTTTCCTGACCCCACAAGACCAAACCCTAACTTCTTGGTCTGGACAGTGTTGCCTTGCTTTGTTTCTGATGCAGCCACAGATACCATGACAGAATCCTCACCAGTTCCGTTTTGTGTAGCATTGTTACCTGTGATGTGGAAGTCCACAGAATGTTGTCATATTAATAAAAAAAAATAGCGAAAAAGAAAAATTAGTGAAAACAAATAAACTCATGCCATGTTGACCCACCAATATTTTTTGCCCAGAGTTAAATTTAAGCAAATAATCAAAAGATAATGTAGACATAATGCATCACTTTGTTATGTAGGTCGCGACAAGCCATCAACATCATATGCACAATATTAATTTTATACACAATTAATCTAGTAATGGTTATTATCCGAACTAGTACAGCAATCCTGATTATTATTGCAATTGAAAATATCATGACAAAATAACACTCGAGCAATTTGAATGACTTTAAATTCATTTGCTTCCGTTCCCTTTTGGAGTAGGTTTTGCAATTTAGATCGAATTAACCTATTTATCTAAGAGAAGAACTGAAATTGCAACCTCTAAATTTGAACTTACCGATCCCATTTCCAAGCTCCGTCGCAACATCATTGGTCTCGTGATCAACAGCCTTATTTCTAATTTCTAACAAACTTCCATCAACAGCCATAGCATTTTCAGATCCATTTGTGGTATTATTAGACAGAATTTCTAAGGCATGTTTTTGTTGTTCTTTTTGCCGCTCTCTCTCTTCCTCTTCTTTCTTCTTCGCTTCAGCAGTCTCTTCTTCCTCTCTGATTTTGTCATCAATATCATCTTCCTTTTCCCTTAACCTCCGTTTTCTTTCCTCTCTTTCCTCCCCACTACTTCTATATTTTCTCTTTTTGCTATAACTATCATCATTTTCTTGATCAAATATCTCAGATTTTCTATCGTGTTCTCTCTCCTTTTCCCTTTCTCTCTCTTGTTTGCGAGCTCGCTCTTTCTCCTTTTCCCGGGATTCCCAATCCTTCAAACGAGCCCGATATCTCCGTTCATCTTCGCGTATTTTGTATTCTCTATCCCTCTCTCTCTTAGCCCGTTCCTGCTCCCTCTCTCTCTCGTATCTTTCTAATTCGCGTTCCTTTTCACGCTTCAGGTCCCGATCTCTGTCTTTGCTCCGCCTATTATTCCGGTCGGGTGAACTTGTTTCAGCTTTCTCGCTTTCACTGAGAGGTATGCTTTTGCTAATCATTTCTTCATCATTTCTATCCTCCACTGTATATGTAAAAGATCAGTAAGTAATAAAGCAAGAGTTTCCAACATAGAAAAGCCGACAATAAATTAGGACACCTTAACCGCCAGAGAAAGCAAGTGAACAAATTACAAAGTTGGTTCTTAGATGTGCATTATGAAAGCGCTAATGGTCAAAATCAAATAAACAGAACGTGTGGTATGAGATAGTGTACCGTTAAATGTTGGACAATACATTAAATGACTCAGAACAATCTTAAGATCTTTAAGATATTAAAAAGATTTCACTTGTGAGATGAGGGTATAATCTCTCAAATCAGGACAAAAATAGGTGACAACTGTCATTTTATCAATTAAAACAGCTACTAATATGGAGCTGGTTATTTGACCCATGAATAATTCAAGGCAGAAATACTTCATCCAGAACTATAAACCAACTATTGAGATTACATGTCACAATAATAATAATAATAGTAATAATAATAATAATAATAATAATAATAATAATAATAATAATAATAAATCAATCTCAAAATGTAAAATGCAACCCCCAGGCAAATCTTTACTTACCATTTCTCGTCGTATCCAAATCTGAGTCACCATCCCTGGATTTTGCTAGATGTTCAGAGGTTGGAGCAACTAGAACATCAGGAGCAATTTGTGGGGGAGGAGGTGGAGGTGGTAAAGGTTTATTCTTGATCCTCTCTTCTATCATTCCTGTAAGTTTTGCACTGGCTTCACGGTCAGCTTCATTATCATCATCCGTCACCAGACCAAAGGTAGAGTAGTCATCATTTTCTTTGTTTGATTCATTATTATCATCTTCCTTCTTGACTTCCTTTAATTCCTCTATAGAAGGCTTCGGAGGTTCCTCCTTGTCTTCTTCTTTGACTGCACCTTCAGCATCTGTCGCTTTTTGATTCTTCGTGTTCTCCTTTTTCTTCTCAACATAACGCTTAAGATACTCTTTTGTTGCCTTATCAAAATTTAACTGTAAATCCAAAATCCAGATACAAGTAAAGTAATAATCATATAGAACATACGGAAAAGGTTTTCGAACCTTACCCTGCCCACCCCCAAAATATTACTTGATGAGAGTCAAACCTGAAACCTCTCCTAAAGACATCAAGTCCCCTGACCACTAGCAATAAATATTAAGCATTTGTATTGGACATAGAAACTTGGAATATTTACCCATGTATGGGTTAACTGGGGTTACGTAATATCACTTCTCTTAAAAAATATATAAGTCAAACAGGTCATAAGTTGCCTCCAATATCATTTCATTCAGTAAAAGGATATGTAGTTGAATACTATAAGTTACTGATTATTATTGACACAAATGTTTAAAAGAATAGGAACCTTTATAAAATTAACTGATCCAGTCGATCATAGAGGTTGAAACTATATGCAAAATGATAAACATATGAAGTATGAGCAACCTAACCAACATCTATGATCAACAGAATATAAATCCAGCCTTAAAACATCAAAGGAAAGAGGATCTAAAGAATTAATGAAAGATAAAGAAAACTGAACCATACCATAAGCTCTTGACCATCAATACTTAAGTTGCTCAAAATCCGTAAAGCACGTAAAACTCCTTCCACGGATTCAAATTCACAAAACCCAAAGCCCTTCAAAGCCCCAGTAGTGGGATCTGGAACACGTTTCCAACTTTTAACAGGCCCACAGAGCTTCAATAGAGATTAATACATGTAAGTCCAAGAACTCTTAACACCTTTCTTCCAATAAATAAGAGTGAAAAAGAGACAACAAACTCACTTGCAGGAGAGAGAGCATAAAATCATTATCCACCGTTGATGCTATCTTGCCAACATAAATTGTGGTCATTGGCTTTTCTGCTTGAGGGATGTTTGGATTAATAGGTGGCCTCATGATGGTAGGAACTGGACCCCGCACAAGCATCATTGGAGGGCGTTGTAATACTTGAACTCCTCCCGGACCAAGTGGTCTTAGAGGATATGCAGGTCGGATCATTTGTGGGTACGGAGGGGCATAACGTATGATTCCTGCAAAAAGTAGACAAACATACTATGCAAACTTGTTAGAACATGTCCAGAAAATGAATACGGTTTTGAAAGTATGATGTTCATGAACTTCCACAATAAGTCATATTCAACAGCAAAAACTAATCAACAGTCTTTACCCAAAATATTACAAGCAATTAGAGATGGCAGCATAAGCACACCAGCTGAACAGACAACCTGAATGTAACTGAGGACAAGAATATGGAATTCAAGATCATGAAAGTACAAAGCAGCTTACCTCATGCATCCTGAAAAGTAGTGGCCTTGTCAAAATATCCAATGCATCAATCGTGAAGAATTGAATTTAGTAAACAAGAGACTTCCAAAGTCTCACATACGCCAATTCATTGTGACAAGACACTTTAATTGTGTTCCACAAATTTTACATCTTGAACTATTATATTACATTGCACGGTAACAGATGCAAAGAATTGAAACCAAATAGTGTAGTTGAAAGGATTGTGATACCTTGGCATGTAATGGGCAAGAAGCACTCAGTTGCAAGCATGTTCTGCTGCCGACAAATCACGATTCGAGAACCCATTAAAGGGAAAGTAGACTACAGATAAAATCCTACTAAAAAATTAACATGGCACAAATTGTTTAGCATGACAAACTACAAGCGACTTCTTTTTTCGTTCAACGGGGTCAATTTGGATCATTAAAACTAAACTTTTTCTACTTATATTCTTCTATTTCTACGTTAAGGAGAATGAAGGAAGCTAGTCAAAAAAATGCTTGCATACCAAAAAAGTTGTGGGAGTAATGAATCAAGGGTCTCTAAGAAACTGCGATATGACCGAGAGCCTTCCAACGTTTTTCAAACTGTACCAGAAAACATCTTGTCATGACTGCTCCCTAAACCAACAACACTAAACTCCTCCCAATTGCTTTCCACCAGACTCTATAATTACTAATACAGTAATACTACACACATATATACTAAACTGCAACCTATACATACACACATTTGTATCTATATATCAAACAACCAACACATAAATTAATTAATCAAATTCACAAGTCCATTCCACTTTCCAACCACATATCAATACAATTCAAGCATTTAGGATACATACATGGAGTTTTGTTATTAAAAAAAAAAAAACTTTTCACAGTAAGAACACTCAAAGTAATCAACTTGATGATTGTAATCCCACAAATTTACATAATTTAGACTTAATTATCATTATTTAATGTACACTTTTGATTAAATTCAAATAAATCACACTTTTTTAATTTATACATGTATATATATACACAAAAATATGTAATGAATTTCACAAATTGGAAGGACATAACCCACCTGGTGGATTCACAGCCATATGATAACCATTAGGCATGGGCGAATACATCCTAACTGGAGGCTGACCGGGTTGACCGGGATGCTGACCTGGCTGCCCGTACATCATAACTCCCGGCGGCTGAACCTGACCCTGCCCCTGAGGCGGAATTCCATGATTTTGAAAGTTAGGGTTTGGAATTGGAGAGAACTGAGGAACAACAGACGGCAGAGGCACCGGCGGACGGAAAGAAGGAGGGACGGTGGAGTACGGTTGGATCTGAGGCGGCGGTGCGACGGCCGTCTGTTGTTGTAAATTAGGGTTAGGGTTTGCTGGTGGGGGAATTGATGATGATTGTGGTGGAACGGTGGAAGATGACGGTGATGGATCGGGTAGATCCGAAACAGATGGATTCGGGTTATCGGATTGTGACGGTGGTTGTTCAGTCGTGGATGGTTTCTCCGGCGAGTTTGTCGAATTCGCCATTAATTTGATGAGAGAGAGACCAGAATTGTGGTTTGGTTTGTTTAAGATGGAAGGGATGGATGCCTAATTTCTTGTGCCCTAATTTTTATGTTATGTTATATACATACAAATTGTTAATTTATGTGCGGGACTAATTAAGTATTAACAGTATTTGGTGTTTAATATCTTTAGATAATCGATTCTCTTAAGTTATTAACCTATAAATTCTCTTAATTAATAGGATTGTGATATGTAAAAAATCAAAGAGTAAAATAGAAAAGAGAATTAATAGATTACATATATTAATAAGTGGATATATTAGGAGAATTTTTAGAAGAATTGGTTAGGAGGATTTATCATTTTCATCGTCTCTTCTCTCTATATAACTAAGAGAGGATATATTTTTTCCTATGTGACACCCTCTTTTAAATAACAACTAGGATTTGTGCTTAGTTGTCAAAATATTATAATTTTTGCTTATTTTTGCTTATTTTAAAATTCAACTTAGTATTTAATTAATAATTAATATTAGTATTTTTTTTAACTAAAATAAAGTATTTTTATCTAACTAACCATCATTATGATTATTATTATTATATTGTTATTAT